>NC_081399.1:3159340-3459340 GCF_030684315.1 Stegostoma tigrinum
CCAGCCAGCGACACCCTCAACCTGTGATTGATTAAAAGGGATGATAAGCAAAACTTCATAAATTAAATAGCAATTTGTTTCAAGACTCCTTGGCAGAATTTTGAATATGGAAATTAAGCAAAGAGGCTGCTCGAAGATTAGTCATGCTTTTTTTTCTGAGCCTAAATAAATGGCAGTGTTTTCCTTTTGTTTCTGAAGGTAAATTGAAACTCGATGGAGCGTTCATTTAAACTGGATAAATCAATCAAATAGTACACATAAAATATTTATTTTCATGAACGTGAAAAATGTTCAGCTAATCAAACGCAGTGGCTCCAACACTATTCCCGCAACAGCGGTGTGTGGAAATGTTTTGCTTTGGAGACGAAAATAAGGTACAGATAGTGGAGTTCGAAGGAGACAAACAGGAGGCTGTACGAATTGTTGCCTGCTCCTTCACAAAAACTCCTGTTTACCTACCAGGGAAAAAGGTTTATGTTACATGTATTATGCTCGTGTTACCTTCGGACAGTTGGAAAGGGGCTTGCTGTGAGGCCATCATGAAATCTGTCTCTGCGTCCACGGAGGAACCAGCAGCAGAGCTCGGAACTATGTTCTGCTTGGGGTTCAATTTCAAAGAGGAATCAGTCTAAAGTTCTCATCTCCAGATTGTTTCCTGAACCAGGCACCAATTGCTTTGTCAATACTCCAGATATATATATAAAAATATGAAGTCAGATTCGGAGTAAATCACTGCATTGCAGCAATATGAATAAGATAGAAGGAAATGTTTAGTAAAGAGTAATGTCAGCCCAACAAAAGCAACACAACATCCATACAGGCGACAGCAGAGAGTGTGTAAAATAACCTCAACGCTGAATCCAGTAAAATGTGAGGTGCCAGGCAGTAGCAGAGATGCTCTTTATAATTCATTTCATCTCAGTCCCGAAATGGCTTATCCTGTATCTTTAAATTGTGTCCCCCACTGGACCAAATCAAAGACAACCATAATCGTGATTGTTTTGTGCAGATTCACATCGAGGAAAGTCGACAACGAGTTGTTGAGCTGTTAAGCTTAAACGGATTATAGATATGGTCATTGCACTGACAATCAAGTGAATCAGTGTCTTTGATAATGGGAACTGCAGATGCTGGAGAATTCCAAGATAATGAAATGTGAGGCTGGATGAACACAGCAGGCCAAGCAGCATCTCAGGAGCTCCTGAGATGTGCTGCGGAGATGCTGCTTGGCCTGCTGTGTTCATCCAGCCTCACATTTTATTATCTTGGAATCAGTGTCTTTGTTAGCATTATGTTCAGAATGAAACAGCTTTGATGCTATTATGAAGTCAAATTACTGCATTGTATCTCATTATGTAAATGCGTAAAAAGTCATTATTTGAAAGGATTAGAGGGATCAAATGCAATTCTGTTTTCACGAATTATAAAATCACAATACATTTAACAGTATTTATGATGTTGCCATGCTGTCCCCAGGCTCGTCATTTGAGTCAATCTGCATGTTGTGCACGTGTTACGATCACTCCAAAACGGTAACTAGCTCTAAAAAGCTTGCCAGTACTCATTTCAGTAATAATTATTTATCATCGACCTTTAATCAAGATTTGTTGCCATATAATCGCAGATACTTGAGAAACATTGTAAAAATGCACAGGGAGGTAATACTTATTAGAATAACGTGGAAATATTTAGAACTGGCAGTCTGAAAACACAAATCTATGGAATTCACCTCCCAATGCACCCCACTTCCCCACCACCCCTACCCACTCCGAGTGTGGGAGATGCTGAGCTATTGATTGAATGCATGTTAGGCATAAACAGGTTTTTTTATTAGCAACAAGTCGAAGAGCATCAGCGGTCAACCAGGAAAGTTCAGATAAAGCCAAGAGAAGACCAGCAATGAACACACTGAAGTAACTTCACGTAGGCCAGTGTCACATCCACAAGCCTCCCTTTGTTTACACCTGAACAATTCTAGAACTCAACACTGCTCCATTCAGAGTCAGGCACCAGCATGTCAGCATGTGCCCCGAATTGGACGAGATTTCCCGACACACATTCTGGGAGGTGCATCCGCCTGAGCTCATTACACTTACCACTCCAATCTCTGTGTAATTGAGATTTACCCATAACGACACACTGATACGCATTGCCACTTATCGAAAACTTGAATCCTACGAACCTGAGGGTAATTAAGCTGCCCATTCAAATGTAATCGATCACAGGCATTGTCCACCATTCCATTGGTCAACGGATGCAGTCTTGTTTAGCAAATATAACAAGAGACACTTGATACTCAAACAGCTTCACCACCCAACCTCACACAATGCAACTTCCAATATCCCCCAGCATTCATCCCTGATGAAACCTGTCAAACTCGAGTCTTTTCAGGACTCTACATTCAACTTGAAACTATGAAAATCCTGGCAATGCAGAGAGGGGCCTTTCAAACCATCAATTCTGTGCCAAACCTTTGCTCGATATATTTTCTGGGTGTTTGCTCTGAACCATGATACTATGCAAAGTTCGTCACAGGTTGCTGCCGCCAAAATATTTCTAGTTTCTATTTGACCTTGACAAGACTTGGAGGATTGGTTAGTCTGATCAATAACACTATGCAAAGTTCACCACAGGTTGTTGACTGCGAAAAATGTTTCTAGCTTCTTTTGGACCTTGACTAAAGGTGTAGAATTGGTTGATCATTTATTGCTAACATGATTTTTACTTGCTTTCGCATTGGTAAGTTTATTGTTATGGTTGTGCTAACAGTTTATTGACTGTCCCGATCTGCTGTTGAGAAGGTGGCAGCAAGCCACTTCCTTCAACCACTGTACTCTCCGTGCTGCAGGGACGTTCACAACGCCATTCCAAAGGAATGTTAAGATTTTGACTCCTTAAGAGTTAAGGAACGGTGATATAAGTTAGGATGGTTAGTTTCTTGACTGGGAAATATTAAGTGGAAGTGTGCCCTAGTCATTCTAGATGATGAAGGTTCTGAGGAGGGCTACCACACTGGAAATACAACTCTTTCTTTTTCCTTCATAGATGCTGCCAGATGGGTTGATTTCATCCAGCAATCTATTGTTTCTGATTTACAGCGTCTGCAGTTTATATTCTCGTATGAATAGTTTTAAAAGTGCCTTCTAAGCGTTTTTATTGAATTTCTTCAGAGAATGTTGCAGATAGTACACACTGCTCTGACTGAGCATCAGAGGAGGAAAGAGTGAATGCTTGTGGTTGTGGTGCCAATCAAACGGGCTGCTTTATCCTGGAAAGTGTCAAGATTCATGAGTGTTCTTGGAATTGGATCCAACGAGCCACATGAGGAGTATTCGATCACAAAACTGACTTGTGTCTTGCAGATGTTACACAAGCATTTTGAGACATGTACCTCTTCATTGGATCAAATACCAAAAAAAATGTTCATTTCGTTAGGTAAATGGCAACAGAGGACCTGTATTAATCATTGTACAGCTCAAGCATTTGAAAGGAAAAACAAAATTTGCAAAAAAGTGCAGAAACACGTCCAGATTATCTAATTAAGAACGTTGCTATGGTTGCTGGAAGGAAAATAAAAGAAGTTTCCAAATCAATTTTGGCAGGACTTGATGAGGAACAAATGATTTCAGGGAAAGGGCAGGAATTTGGACATGAGGAAAGTCAAACGAGCAATGAACCAATCGAATGGTGGAGCAGGATCCAGGGACTGAACAGCCTACCCCAGTTTCTACTATTGATGGACCTGTAGACTTTGGTAGGTGGTGTTCTCAAGTGCTGTGACATACAGTCCCTAAATCAGTTTAACTGCAGATTCTTTCGAATCTAGAAATCTGCCTGTTCTCCAGTACAAACAAAAAGCTCAACATTTCAATCAAACCAATTCAAGACTCTCCTTGATTGGCTCAATCCATTCAAGTCAGAAATTGACAGAAATTAACTTCTTTCTTTCTATCAATCTCTCAATCTCACTTACTGTCCAACAATCGGTGTTTCATTCTTCCTGACTATCCATCAACAGATATTTACTCAGAAAGCCTCATGCCTGCTATATTGCATGACAAGGTATCGTGTCTCAGTGATTAGCACTTCTACCTAACAGCACCAGCGATCTTGAATCGATTCTAGCATTGGGTAAGTATCTCTGTGGAATTTGAACATTCACCCGTGTCTGCGCAAATTTCCATCGGATACTCTGCTCTCCTAACCATATTCACAATGATGTGAAAGTTAGGTGTATTGGCCACGCCGAATAGCCCATAGTGTCTAGGCATGTGTAAGTTAGTTGGATGAGCAATATTTAACGCGTAGGTACAGGGAAGGAGTGAATCTTTAGAAGTTTGGTGCAGAGTCAATGGCCAAAGGGCCTCTATCTGCTTTGTATGGATTCTGTAAATTGGCCTTTTCCTGGGCTTTCCGACTGAGGTACTTCCAAATGCACTGCACTGTGCTGTTGTCCGTTTTAGAATCTCTTAATTTCTTAGCAAAGAGGTGATATGGATGCTGGAGGACCCAGGGCAATTTCCCAGTACTGGAGACACTGCAGTATGGTGACTCATTCCAGCACAACGAGGATGCTGCCTGCCATGCAATGAAAGTTCCATGTTATCGTGCAACTGAAACCAGGGATGCGCTGAGTGTGGAGTCTGTCCTGGTCGTGTTTGGATTCTGAGACTCCACGTATTTCGTGAATCGCTGCCCAGACGTTCATCAGGACGGTATGTGTCTTCTAACCACTATAAAAACCGTTTCATTTTGGGGCTTCTCAACACGTAGCTGACAAAGTTGCGGATCTCAATAAAATTTGTGTTTCCTATGAAATTTGGAATATTTCTCAGTTACTCTCTCAGGTGAGTTTTTTCACCATGACATCACGAAAAAGATATCGGTATTTCTGCCTGGTCTGAAAGATGAAGAAAAAAAAATGATTGCATTCAACAGCATTGGTCTGGAGAAAAGTTGCAAACTGCAACTTAAATATCCACGCAGAAGAATACCATCCAGTAAATCATCTACTTTTTTTCTGTTTTAGAAGGATTGTGTGTACATGGATGGATACATAGGTACATAGATAATAGACAGACAGACAGGGAGATAGATAGATACAGACAGACTGACAGAGAGAAGTAGACAGAAATATATTATAACAGACAGATTACTAACTGATGAGTTCAATGCATTTCTGAAGCCTTAACGCACGAATGTTTATTTTGAAAAAGAATTGAAAGGAAAAAAATGCCTTTTTGCTCGAAGATATCGAAAGATTCAATGTCATCTCGAAAACGAGGGAGTATAGTGCATGGATGATAGAAATGATAAGACAAAAATGTTGACATGACTGACCATTTTTGAGAGTTTATCATACCTTTTGTCAGAAATTTGCCAGAATTTTCAGCGTCGTAATGATTTTAAGACTCCATCTTGAACAAATAAGAAGCACCAGCTGCTCATGGAACGACTTGTCTGTTTTGACACTGATGGAAGGTGGGAAATTGTCAGGATTTGAAAATTGGTTGTTTTTATTTTCTTTCTCCATTCGCTTTGATCAGTAAATTTTGTCTACACACGTTGATAAGATACTTTAAAGAATTGTTGCTTCTTACCAGTTGCCCACACAGTTGAGATTGGCCTGAGCTCTAAACTATGAAGCGTAGGTCAGACATTCAAGTCTGCTGGCGATGAAGACATTATAAAAGCAGGACATAATGACTGCCAATGCTGAATGAAACAACTGTGGAGATTTCCAATCGATGTGGACGCAATGCACATTCTGTGGCATGTACATGGCCCTTAAAAGTCTCTCACTTTTCAATATTGTGATGGATTCACATTGAATACGCCATGGGAAAGTTACACTCCTCATTCAGTAAGGGGAAGAGGAAGGTCAGGTTTCTGCAGGTGTGAATGCATGAAACACAATTTGCATGCAATTTGATGTAATCTATTTCTGTCAAATGCGGTTTTATATGTCTGAATTCTGTGGAGCAGGAAATCATTTCATGTATTATTTTCTCACTACTGTTGATTATTTTAAAGCAATCTGAATATTTGGGAGAGACAGTGAAAACAGAGGAACGATCTTTTCTGCACTCACTGTTCAATTTCACTCAAAGTATTTTCAAGCCATTGCGAATTTGTGCATATTTACATTCCAACTAAGCTTTGCAAAATAACACGTTACAAACAGAATCGCCATTGTAACGATGAGTTTCATTTTCTTGGCAATCATTGTGATGTTGTGTTCAGTATTGATCTTCTAGTAGCTTCTCTGTGATTTTTTCCAACTAGAAGTAAATGTGCACTTCTGGCATGTCAGTGTTGATGGTTGCTTCTCGATTTCAGTCGAAATAATTATCAGATTGGACCTTTACTTTCAAATCTATAACGTAAGGTCATGTGTTGACTCATGATTGAGAGGCTGGGGAATTCGTGAATGCATCCACGACAAAACAAAAATCCAAAAAGTTGTCAGTGTCACTGAAAAATCAAACCCTGACGTTTGGAACTTATTTCAGCAGGAATCATGTTGTACAAGATGTCATTCAATGAAGTTGCCACTACTGAAAATATCTGTTTGAGTGTGACAGATGTGAAAAAAAAATAACAGAAATTGCTGGAGAAAATTGGCAGGTTTGGTGGTATCTGTGGAAAGCAAAACAGATTTGATGATTCACGTCTAGTCACTCTTCATCGGCCCATTGCCTGGATTGATATTGGAACAGCTGAAGTGAAAGTCGCCATCATTCTAACAGTGCATAGCTCGGCTCTGTCATTAGGGAGTTAGAACGGGTGTTAGTTTAACTTCAGGGTCATTGCACGACAAGTGACAGAATGAGAACTGCAATGAACCAAGATTTAAAGAGATTGTGTTTTGAACAAATGTTTGGGACTGTACTCAATGGAGTTCAGAAGAATGAAACGTGATCTTCTTGAAACATATTGAGTTCTGAAGGGTTTTGTTTTCAGGGTAAATGCTGAAAATATGTTTCACTAATTAAGAATATAGGAAAAGAAGCCATCGTCTCAGAATACAGAGATGCTAATTTAAGGCTGAGATGAGTTGAAATTTCTTCTCTCAGAGAATTGTAAATTTTAAATGACTTTCCAACTACTATGTTCAAGTGTTTGAGCAATGGAGAAGTGCACTTTATACCTTCTTTACCACTCTGTCTCAATGTGGTGCAAACTTCAAAGAGTAATGTACGTCAATCCCTAGTTTTCTCTCCTCTACAACACAATCCAAGGCCCTACTGTTAATTGTACAAGTCTTCGCAAGGCTTGTTAATTCAGAATGCAATACACTGTTTTTTGTGCAAATGAAACTCCCGGGGCCACTTCTCAGCTTATTGACCCAATTAATCAAAATCACTTTTTAATCATAGATAACCGTCACTGTCAGCTGGATCACTCCTTTGGACATCATCCAAAAACGTACTTACTATACCTGCCATATCCTCAATAAATCGTTGATTTAGCAAGTGTTTAAAGTTTTCTCAAAGATCGGTTGCTCAGGTTGTGGTTGAGATCGTTGAGTTGCTCGCTGAGGTGTTGTTATTTTTTTCGGTCGTTTCATCATCATGCGAGGTGATGTCATCAGTGGAACATTCGTTGATGCTATGTTATGTCTATGCTTGGCTTGGTCAGTTACTTGGGACAAAATAACCATTGTATCCCAAGCCAAATATAGACAGGCAATGGGATTCCGAGAGACATGGCTCTCCCCCCATGCTTCACTCAACAAACAAATGGAATTGAAACCTATATATAAAGCCATACAGATTAAAACCGGAAATGACAGTACTCGCCATGATGGACTGGACAGTGTAGATTCCGAACGAAGTGGAATAACATTTCTTCATCAGAAGCTCCACTGATGCAGTCATCTTGCATGGTGTCGAAGCATGTTAAGGAAAGCAAGCCTGTTCTGCAAGCAAGTCAGTAACCTTGTGTAAAAAGTGTTGTGTGACGCTATCATTATGCCGTTTGAGACAGATTTCGAGCAGATGTAGCTCCTCAAGACTCCCCATCCATGACGTGCTATGGGCTATCAACTGCATCAATTGAATTTCAGAACTTGCAACCTTGTGACCCAGCATATCCCACACTCAAACATTATCATCCAGCCAGATATCAACACTGTAAAGTGTGACAGGCCATGCAGGGGGAACAGCAGTCAGCCCGAAAAATAAAGAGTCAATCTCGTGAAACTTCAAAACAGGCATGTTGAACAGCAGAAGGAGCAGGAGATTGGCAGAGCTAAGTGATGCTCCGGCCAATGGATCAGATCTAATCTCCACAGTGCCACCACATTCAGTCGTGAATGGTAGATGGCATTTAAACAACTGCTTGGTGGAGAAGGAAGTTCCTGAACATTTTTTAAAACTTGGAGATGGGAGTGGAGCACAGGCTATGGGCGACTGCCTGCAGATAGCCTGCGCCATCCTCTTCAAACATTTGTGGGAGGTGAATGTATGTTCCTGGTGCTGGAGGAATGAGGAGAGAGTGTTTTCCTGGTGGCGGAGGGGGGAGAATCAGTGTGTTTCCATTGATGAGACTGGGAGGGGAGAGTGTGTTCCTAGTAGTGAATCTTGGAGGTGAGAGTGTGTTCCTAGTGATGGAGCAGGGAGGCGAGTGTGTTACTTGTGGTGGAGAAGAGACAGCGGAGTGTGTTCCTGGACGTGGAGGATGGAGGCAAGTACACTTTTTATCGACATTTATGTAAATGATTTCGGTATTAACATAGCAGATATGGTTCGTGAGTTTTCAAATGACACCAAAATTGGAGGTGCGGTGGACACCAAAGAAGGTTACCCCAGGGTACAATGGGATCTTGATTAGATTGGACTGCAGGCCAACAAGTGACCAATGGAGATTTATTCAAGTAAATGTGAGATGCTGCATTTTGGACAGGCAAATCAGGGCATGGCTTATACATTTAATGGTAAGGTCATGGGGAATTTTGCTGAATAATGAGATCTTCCACTGTACGTTTGTGGTTCCTTGGATGTAGAGTCTCATGTAGGTAGAATAGTGAAGAAGATATTTGCTATTCTTACCTTTATTGGCCAGTGTATTGAGTATAGGAATTATGAAGCCATGTTTTGGCTTTACAGGACAATAGTTATGCCACTTTTGAAAACTGTGTGCAATTCATGTCTCCCTGTGAGAGTATGAATGCTGACAAATTGAGAGGTTTCAGAAAATATTTACAAGGATGTTACCAGCATAGAAGGGTTTGAGCTGCTGGAAGAGGTTGAATAGACTGCGGCTTTTTTCCATGGAACATTAGAAGCTGAGGGGTGATGTTATAGAAGTTTACAAAAGCACGAGTGGCACGGATGTGAAAATAAACAAGGTCTTTTCTCCAAGGTCGGGAGTCCAAACTTGGAGGTTCCAAGATTAACTTGAGAGGTGAAAGATTTAAAATGGAACAGAAGGGACAACCTTTTCACACAGAGCGTGTGTTTGTTTTTCTCTCAGTATTCATTGGAGTGTTGTGGGCATCACTGGCTGGCCAGTATTTGTTGTCCACCTCTCGTTGCCTTTGAGAAGGAGGTGGTGAGCTGCCTTCCTGAAACGCAGTTGTAGACCCACAATGTCATTCGGAAGTGCAGTACAATGTTTTGAGCCATCAACAGTAAAGGAACAGTGATATGTTTCCGAGTCAGAATGGTCGAGTGGCTTGGAGGGGAACTAGGATTTGTTTGAATTTCTATATATCTATTGCCCTTGTACTTCTAGATGGAAGTGGTTGTGGGACTGGAAGGTGCAGTCCGAAGATCTTTGGTGAATTTCTGCACTGCATTATGTAGATAGCACACACTTCTGCTGCTGAGCATCGGTAGTGGATGGGCTGGATGCTTGTGTATGTAATGCCAATTAAGCCGGCTGCTTTATCTTGGATTGTGTCAGGCTCCTTGAGTGCTATTGGGACTGCACTCATCCAGGCATGTGGGAAGTATTCAGTCACACTCGTGACTTGTGCCTTTAGATGGTGGGCAGGCTTTGAGGAGTCAGGAGGTGACTTACTCACTGCAGTCTTTCTAGCTTCTGGTCTGTGGCCACTGTGATTATGTGGTGAGTCCAGTTGAGTCTCTGGTCAATGATAATATCCAGGATGATGATAATGGTGGATTCAGTGATGGCAACACCATTGAATGTCAGGAGGTGGTTGTTAGAATGTCTCTTATTAGTGGTGGTTATAGCCTGACATTTGTGTGGTGTGAATGTCACTTACTACTTGTTAGTTTAAGCTTGGATATTGTCCACAACTTGTTAAATGGAAAATAGATTGCTTCTGTATCTGAGGAGTCCCGAATGCTGCTGACCATTGTGCAATCATCGGTGAAATTTCCAGATGTTAAAAATGACAGCTCCAGACTTTGTGGCATGTTGCCAAAAGTGAATCAGTGGGTGCAAAAATGTAAGCAAATCCTTAAATTAACTAGACTGGGCAATACCTTCCAAAGTTTTACTTTCCAGTTGTTTAAAAAAAACATAGCTGCAATCTGGAAATTCAAACACATCATCTCCTACAATGATGTTAGTTGATTGAATTTTGACAGAAATAATTCTGTGACTGAGCACATCTTCAAGAGAGTAGAGGAAAAAGGCTCTGTTGGATAGTTAGCTTGAAGCAATCAGTCAGGAGCAAGGATCTTCCAGTCAGGAAGTCGAAACGGCAGGACGATGGATTTCAGGAAAGTTTTTCTGATGACTTACTGTCAGGAAAAAAGAAACAAAATGAACATAAGACAATGTCATTGTATGCAAAGCTCACACTTCATGAAAAAATGAATAAATGAAACTGAGATCACAATTTGTCTGTAAAACGTCAAATGGAAAGAACAGATTTATTGCATTTAATACATTTCACGAATTTATTGACGATATAGCTAGTAGGATATATAATTGCTGGCAAGCAGATTCAATTTAGTTACATTTACCAAAAAAGGCACTCTGAGGCGAAACAGAAAATGTTAATCCACGCATAGGGACTCGTGCATTTGAGGATAATTTTGTTGCACATATAGCAGTCTATTTAGTAGGCAGGGAATAAAATCCTCCAATGCACTGGAAGTTTTCATTCAATATGTAATAATTTTCAAAGCTTGCAAGGTTCATTTTTGATGATCAGTTGTATGCATCCTATCTAAATCACTTGGATGAAGAAGCAAACATTAACGCATCTAGGATTGAATTGGACTGCACATCACAGGAATGTTTCCTCCACTCTACAATTTTGAGCTGAACATGGCGCCAAATGAAACTAACTCCTGTCTGACTTAATCCACATCCGTTCATATCTTGTATGTTCGTGCGCTGATTTAAAAGTCCCTACCATATCTGCTGCAACTACAAGCACCACTGGCAGAATGTTACAGACTCTGGCAATACACTATGCAAAAAACAGCCCCTCACATCTCCTTTGAATTTCCCCACTGACCTTAAGTTGATGCCCCTAGTGTTAGATTTTTCAACTCTTTGGGGGTTGTGTGAAAAGGATTATGACTATCAACCCGATTATATGCACCTCAAACCTTGATAGACTTCTATCAAGCCTCAGCACAATCTCGGCCTTTCCAGAGAAAACAAGCCGATTTTATTTTAACTTCTCCTTACAGCTCATAGCCACTAATCTAGGCAGCATCCTGAAAAATAAAGCATTTTCTGCACCGTCCTCAAAACCTCCACATCCGTCCTGTGATGTAATGAATTGAATTGAATACAAACAGAAACTAAGTTGCTGCAAAATCTCAGGATTGAGAAGAGATCACGAGAACCGAAACACTAACTCAGGTTTGTGTCGCTTAGAGAGGCTGCCAAACCTGCAAAGTTTTTTGAGCAACTTTGCCCTTGTTCTGATTTACAGATTCCACAATTCTTCCGTTTTTTACCTAGAATTGAACACAATTCTCCGAGCGTGGCCTAACCAAACTATTTTATTGCTGCAAATGACAACCTGACTCTTGAACTCAATTCCCTGAAGAATGAAGGCAAGGATGTCATTTCCCTTCGTTACCACCTTATCTAAATTTGTCACTACTTTCACAGCGTTGTGGGCTTAAACCTCAAAATCCCTTTGTACAACAATGCTATCCTGGGTTCTGCCATTATCTGTATAATTTCCCTTCATATTTGATCTCAAACAGTGCAGCACGTCATCTCTTACTTGAGAAAACTCCATCTCCATTTTCCCTAACATATCTGCACCTGATCTATATCCTGCTGTATTATTTGAAAACCTTATACAACATCCACAAATGCACCAATCTTTGCACTGTCTTCTAATTCACCTGTTTACATTTTCATCCAAGTCATCGATGTCTGTCACAAACACCAAGTCCCAGTATGGATCCCTGTTGAACACCGCTGGTCATGGACCTCCAGCTAGAAAAAGAAACATCCACTTCTACCCTTTGCTTTCTAAAGGTGAGTCAATTTTGAATCTAGAGAAGCTACCATGAGTCCCATGCGTCTTCATATTCTCGATGATCCTACCACCTGGGATCTTGTAGAAAACCTGACTGAAATCCCTGTGGGCAACATCGGTGGGTCTAGAGTCATCAAAATCATTCTTCATCTCCTAGAAATATTCAATCGAGTCAGTTAGGCATGACCTGTCCTGCGTAAAGCGATGCTGTTTGTCGCTAGTTAAACCATGTGAGTAAATCCTACCCCTAAGAATTATCTCCAACATCTTCTCAACTATCAATGTGAGCGTCACCAGTCTGTAGGTTCATGCATTCAACAATTTCCGCACTTGAACAGGGGAACAGCATTAACTACTCACCAGCCCGTCAGGCCCTCTCCAGTGGCTAGCAAACATGCCCTTTCACCGACGAAGCAAAGCTTGATCAGAGTGCAAATGACGAGGGAGGCATAGAAAAAGCAAGTGAACTGATATGAACAAGTGAACAGAGTCAACAACAACAAAAACACTCATACAGTATATAATTTGGGGAAATGCCACCTTCCTCAAAATAAAGTGATGGTAAGATTTAGCAGAACTAAGAGTATCGGGTAACGAGATTAAAAGTCAATAAAAAAAAGGTCGCACCTTACTGGCACTAAACAGAGAGTTGCAGATGTAACAGATTTGACAATATAGTGCTTTTTTGAAGACATTGCCATTGGTAATGTAAATTGCAAACCAGAATGATCATCGAAAAGGCACTTTTAAATGTTGATGTTCAATGGATCTTGTATTGATCATGGGCCTTTAAGCTTCATATGCAAAAAAAAAAGGAATTCAGAAGGTTCTTAGCTCTCATAACGAGGGGATCAGAATACAGCAGCAGTGCCTATTTGATGCAGTTCCTCAGATTGGCTTGAACGATTAATTATCCAAAAAATGTTAGTCTTTGTATCTATGCGGAATCCAATTGCATTGAAAATGAAGTTTCACCAGTTTGACCCACGGGATGAGAGCATTTTCTGAGAATAAGATGCTGAAGAAAAACTGACAAGTTTCAAGTTTCAGGCTGCAACCTGTTTCGTTTCCCTGTTGTTGTTCTTCAGTCTCTGAAACACGTATAATCAGATTTCCTGGACTTTGACACGGATCTCCAGCAGCTTTCCAGTTCATTTCTCATGGTCACTTTCATGCCTGTTTGCTTTCCTCTTGCTTTTGTTGCAACTTTGCTTGTGGAGCAAAATTAAAGTAATTAGAAGTTGTCAGCGGCAACTTTCATGAACATTACACAGCTGAATATCTCCTGCTGCTCTTTCTGCTTCTGCTTCCTTCCTATTACAGTTTTTTTTCTGAAACATATGAATGATCTCTGTCTTACTATGTGGTGAATAATTTCGAACTCGTAATTTCGATGCCATGAAATTGGTGGGAAGGGGGTGAAGAACGCCTTGATACGGGTGGAGAAATACCATGTGAAGTCAAATGTGGAGCTCTGTGAGATGTTAGATTTTAATGTAACAAATACAGAAGGATAATGCGTACTAATGATGATTTTTCTTATTTATTTTAACAGAGTGCAGTAGAGGCCGGGACGTTGGATGCCTTCAAGGCAGAGATCAACAAATTCTTGATCTCACAAGGAATCAAGGGCTATGGGGAGAGTGCAGGGACGTGGAGTTGAAACGCCCATCAGGCATGATTTAAATGGCGGAGTGGATTTGATGGGTCAAATGGCATAACTTTCACTCCTATGTCTTATGGTCTTATAGATGCTGCCAGACTGGCTGATGTCTTGTGTGTGTGTGTGTGTGTGTGTGTGTGTGTGTGTGTGTGTGTGTGTGTGTGTGTGTGTGTGTGTGTGTGTGTGTGTGTGTGTGTGTGTGTGTGTGTGTGTGTGTGTGTGTGTGTTGTGTGCTTGAAGTAAAATAGTTGCAGAGATATTATGCCAAACTGATCACAGCATTTCTGAGGTAATGGGAACTGCAGATGCTGGAGAATCCAAGATAATAAAATGTGAGTCTGGATGAACACAGCAGGCCAAACAGCATCTCAGGAGCACAAAAGCTGACGTTTCGGGCCTAGACCCTTCATCAGAGAGGAAGGATCTAGGCCCGAAACGTCAGCTTTTGTGCTCCTGAGATGCTGCTTGGCCTGCTGTGTTCATCCAGCCTCACATTTTATTATACAGCATTTCTGAAGAAGGTTCCCGACCCGAAGCGTCAAGCTTTCCTGCTCCTCTGATGCTGCTTGGCCTGCTGTGTTCATCCAGCCTCACACCGCGTTACCGTGATCACAGGTGGTAGTCTGATCTCGGATGGACTATCATGTACAATTCTGACCACATTAGGAAGGATGCTATTTTCCTGGAGAGCGTTCTTCAGAAACACTGTGCATGCCACGAAGGCTAGGAACAGCGGAGGTCTTACAGAAAGGCCTTTAGAATCATGAAGTACGAGCTGGGTAGAAGCCAGAAGAGGGAAAATATAAACTAAAATGAAGCAGGTCAGGAATGCACCACATTGCACCGGAAGAAACTATGGAACAGTGTAAGTATCTGTCTGCTGGATTGAATAAATTTAAACGTGTCTAGGACTGAAGACCTCTGTTTATTGTGTCATTATATACTGGTAGGATTGGAATTAGAACGACAGAATATGCAGACAGGACAAATGGAGTACAATAATGATGGAAATTTCATACTCAGTAGAGTCTGTTGGTGAAAGCCTCAATGCTCGAATAACTGATGGAACATATTTATTCAACACTGCAGAAGCAACCACAGCGCACTTTAACTTAAACAGTTGGCTTTCCACGAGACATAGGGTAAATTAATGTCTTTGCAGTCTACACTGCAGCGGTTTTAGGAGGCAGCTCGTCACCAGCTCCTAAAGGGCAACGAAGAACTTTAAAAAAAAATGAAACAAGGACGCTTATGTTCCACAAGTGATTAAAAGAAAATACCGTTCCCCAAGTCGAACCACGCTCTTTCATGCATTGAAAATCAAAGAACTATGTGGAAGACAAAAGTTTTGAAAATCCAGGACAAGCAGCGACGATAACAGACGATGGTGAGTTGAACCGTAAAGCCAGGGAAGCATAGTAGTGAAACTCTGGAATACAAAGTAGAGAGAGAAGAGGAAGGTGATTGATACTGGAATAACGCGTATCATATATATTTCAGCAGAGTTTTTTTTTCAAAGTCTAAATTTGCTAAGAAAGGAAAATTAGCAAAACGGCTCCAGCGTGTTATTATAGGTAGGTATGTAGTTAATAGAAAAGTCGATGAGATGAGTCAGCAGCACTGCTCTTTAGGTTTACTGAGTTAGAAGTGAATAATATCTATGATGTCATCGTTAAACCTTCAGAGTCGTAAATGATGTGGAGATGCCAGTGTTAGACTGGTGTGGACAAATGCAAAAATCATAAGACAACAACTTATAGTACAACAGTAGCTTTTAAAATCGCAAGCTTTTTGAGTACTATTCCTTCGTCAGGTTAAGTGGAAGGAGGCACACACACATAGAATATACTGATGAACCTTTGTGTCACACGACTTTTGACTTAATCCTAAATGAAACTAATGTCGCAACTGACGTCTGGAAATGTTTGGACTTGTTAAATATAGCATTTATATGCTTAGCTCTTATTCGCCTTTCCAGGGGAATCTAAAGCATAACGAGACCAGGTGGAGTAGTTTGATTGATTTGTCTTTTTTCCTGCTTAAGTGTTTAGCTTGGAAACAGGCAAGGATGGATCTTCCTTGATCCAAAATTCCTCACAGTTATAGTGGTGATACGAGTGTCACAATAATTGATCCAATGAGATGAACAACCTATAGGAGAGAGCAGGTGTTGATGCTATGTTACTTTAATGGGCTGGTATTATAACACTCCAATATGACACAACAGAATACAATAGAATGTACAAGATTATTTTATTGTCACGGGTACTCCATCATACGAAAGCAGTGAAAAGCTTTTAAAATGTTAGTTTCTTTTTGGCAACATTTATCATTTTTGCTGACTGTGTGGCACGCAGGGTCAGTGGGTTTGGGATATATTCACGTATGGTTCTTGAAATGATGTCAGGGGAAACACAAGGAGCAGTCTAATGATAACTCCTTCACCCGTTCCTTCCAATGTTTTCTTTCTCTGTGCTTGTTTGTTACTCTCTACATCTCAATAAAGATAAAGCATGGATCAAGCCATGACGGGATGTGAACCAAGTCCTCCCGAACATTACATGGGTGCTTGGATTAGTACCCTAGCGATTGTAATACTGGGTCATCACCTCTCCCTCAGTATTTAGAAAATATTGCAGTCTTTGCATGGTGCATACATGATGCTAGGGGACGACACAAGGAGCAGTCTAATGATAACTCCTCCACCCTTTGAACCTGGAAGATGCACGCTTTCTGAAGGCAGATATATAAACAGTTGTAGAGCTACTCGTCAAAGAAACTGATACTTTGGACCAAACAGTACACGCCAAACGTGTGCCCAAACAAAATATTTCCACCTGCCTGCGCTACACTTCTATCCCATCAACTTTTCCTATTAATGAACCTGTTCAAATTTTTTTTTAAAACATTCCAAATTTTGTTTCATCCAGCACATATTTTTGCAGGTCATTCCAAACACGAATAATTGAAACCGAGGCTCAGGGTCTTGTGCACCCTTGATCTCGGGGGTTTGAGCATTGTGTCTTCTCTTGAACATTTCCCTGTATTACTTCTTTGCTAAATGAATATTGAGGTGTTAGCTAACTCCACCATTCAATACAGAATTATGTCCGCGACACTGGATGTAACTGAATGGTACTTTACTGCATATTCCTTTGAAATGGAATGGTTGATAATTACCAAATCTGTTTATAATCGGGGGTGTTTGGCACACCATGCTGTGTATTTAGAGAAACTGGAAAACAATATCTCACCAGCCTTCTGTTCTGTTCTGCAGCAATGATCTCTAGCTCTGGTTTAATAAGTACGAATGTCACAGACATGTTCATACTTTGTGGTTTTTCATGCGCAGCAGTGCTGACCATCAGATATCGTCATTTTGCATAACACATATGGACTGCCTCATGTGAACTTGTCACATTATAGCCTATTTGGAGATCCCTAGACCATGCATTTTGGCACAACAATGTAATAAATGGCATTCATTCTCCATCTGACACTAGGGGGCTGGAGTTAACAGTGTAGAATCGTCCACCTACATGTCTGCATGTTTAATACAGGAATGACACATAGCAATTTTCATGCAATACATGACTTAAAATGTCATTATTCTCTATTAAACTTTCAGATCTCAGACTTTTATTCATTCAAGGGATGTGGGTATCAATGTCCAGTAAAACAATTATTAGCAATTCCTAATTGACCAGAGGACAGTTAAGTGTCAACTACATTTTTGTGTGTCTGGAGTCAGATGAAGTCCAAAAAAAGTGAGGAGAGCAGTTTTGTTCCCGATAAGATATGAGAGGACAGTGTTTTTTTTTTTTTGCTGGCATGCGTTAATGGAATTCCAGACATCTTTAGACTTCTGATTGTGCATTCTTATTGAAAGGAAATCACACAGTCTGCTGGAATCGGGGTCCCCAGAACATCAGCAGCGTCTCTGAAATCTAGCAGTGTTACCAAAAGCCCATCATCTCCACTTAAAGTGAATCAATTGAAGTAAGTAAACTGTAAGAGACTTAATTGTTCACGTTTCAATTTCCTGAAGCAGGGGAATGCAAGTTACAGTTATGTTTCTGCCACTTTTCCTTTAAATTAAAGAATACCAGAAGATATGACCAAAGAGATATCAACAATCTTTTCATCTCTTGCCTGAATTTACTTTGTGTGGCTGCATAAATGCACACATTTGTACATGAACTCAAATACATCAGCATGTAGCCAATTTCAGTGGCAATATAGGCAGGAACCGTATAATCACCTCGATAATGTGTGGTGTTTGTTATTCTAGTGGATAAAAAACTGATAGCTGATGTCATCCACAGAAGAATAAAACTGCCAGAAATAGTAAAGAGTAAAATTATAGATTTCCTTCGACTCTCTATCTCTGGGTCTCTTTGACAGTCGCTATCACGTCCTCGGATTGACCTGCGAGCTCTATTGGCGACTAATATACGTCTGATGGTCAAACAATTAAATGAGAATATCAAGAAAAATGGAATCCAAGGAACTAAACTACTGTGTACCCAGGAGAATGCTACACCCAGTGGCGAAGTGAAAAAGTTCAATTTAGTGCGACAACCCCTCTGAACGTGACCGATTACTTGTTCTGGTTCATATGCAAACCAAAAGGGTATGCTCTCGAGGAAAACCAAGGCAGTTGTGATCATTATAACTGCAGCTGCTGTTCTCACTCTGCAATACCTTGTTTTCAGCCTGTCACAACATATAGCTACGTAGCGATCAAATGTGAATAAGACAGTGAACCAAACAGCCATTAACAGGCTGGCGACATTCATGTATTTATGTAGCATACAAGCGCCAGTGTAGGAGAAGAAAGAATGTGTAAAGTGAAAACTGAAAATGTGATGTATAGTTACGTTGAAGATCATGACGAGAAGAGCTGCAGTTGCCATCGCCACCATGTAGGCAGAGGTGCATTCCGAAAGGCCGCAGTTTCTCTTGGAGAGAATTATTATTGTCATCAGGTTTGCTGTAAGCGAAACGAGCAATGGTTTTAAAACGAGATCGATCCGAAAACAAAAATCATCAATTCTTATAACGATATACTCAACAGTTCCTTGTTTTTTCCACTGAGTTTTTTGTGAATTGGTATTTTTTACTTTAATATGCATACCCAATTGTTGGAAATTGCATTTTGTAAGAACAAAGTACTCAATAGTCAGAATGGAGAGACTAATGTCGACTTGTTTCCATCACCATTTGGTTCAGTGCCTCCAAATATTACAAGGACAAAAACAGTTGTGTTCGTAATTGGTTGCAGGCGTTTTGAAATTAAGACTGACAGCAAAGTCATGTATCCGCTGTGCAATCAAATTAGGATATCCAAAGACCATTTAAGTTGACTGCAAAGATTTCTAACTAGTCTTTTTTTTTCAAATGACCAGTTCTTGATTGTACAAGCAACTGCAATCAGAATCCACTTTTATAGGTCAGACAATTAGCTTGGAAATTGCTTCTGAATTGTATAGAATAGAGCTAAGTTAAACAAAAAAGTAATCGAACTAATGATTATGAACTCATTCAATCTTCTTTAAACCACATGAAAGACAGACAAACAAATAGATGCAATTGAGCAATAAATCTTAATGAAAAAAATATATAACTTCACAGTTGACTTGAGCTATTTCTACATCCCACAACATCACAGGCACTTGGGGTTGTGTATTGCTTGGCTTATGATGACACTAATGTACGGAGGCAATTTCCAATATGAAATGAGAAATATCATTCCGAATCTTAAACCTTATATTTTCTTCCCTGAACTCTCAATATGTTGAAGATCCGACGGCAAACAGAGAGCAATAAAGCCTCTCTCCTGAGTTTTCCATTGCAAACATAGCCGAAAAACCAGAACAAACTCAAGGCTTGCCCTGCTAGACTACCCGTCTCTTCAAGAGGCCCTGGTAATCATTCAGTATCAGCAATCTGTTTAAACAAAAGTCCCATCAGAGGTAGGGACATCTACAGGCCAGTTTCCATCAAGGAATAAGCTGTAATTAATTTCGAAGAACCACCTCAAAAACCATTAGAAGCTTGTTTATTCACTTCTTATTTTAAATAAACAAACTGCGACATTATTACAAATGTCACCCTTCAGCTCTCAATTTGAGGTTCATAGCTCCAAACCAAAATACCACAAAAATACGATAAGGTGATGAAAAATCAGCCAGTCTATTAAAAAAAACAAAAGGACATAACAGTTAAACAAAAAACAATGAGGAATGCATTTGCTGTGACATGATATTGATTGTGAAATGACAGATGTTCACTCTTTACATTATGGAATTTTTTTGCACAGGATTCAGACAATTGTAATTGGCGTAGTTGGCTAGACCACATTAATAAGCGCCCTCAAATGTGGATAACAAAGAGCCTGTTTACTCAGTGTAACGTCTACATAAGCTCATTGCAAGTTGGAGGAGCAACATTTGATTTTCTGCTTAGACATCTATCGAAGCTGAAGAATGACATGACTTTCTGCTGAGGCAATTTATAGCATTCAGGCCTGAACACCGATTTCAACAACTTCGGAGTATGGCTCTGTTGTCTAGCATGTTTCATAGATCTCAGACCTCAACACTAATCATAGGTTTGTCCAATTTGTGACTTGTTGGTCTCTTAATTCAAGAGTCTCCTGCTCAAACCAACATTGCCATGATCTTTACTGAATCGCAGAATTCTTACACAATGGAGGAGGCTATTTGGCTAATCATGTTGGCACTGTTCCATCAACCAGCATCATGGTCGAGTGCCATTCTTCTGCTGTAGCACCATAGTACCATGCTGTGACAACTCACAGAGAGACGTTTTGTTCCTATTTGCTTCCTTGCTAACATTGTATATTACTTTAAATCTTTGCCTCCTTGTTCCTTACCCTTTAAACAGTGGCAACAGCTCCTTTATATTCTTCTTCCCAGCCTACTCATAATTTTGAAAACTAACATCAGATCTCCCCTCAACCATCTTCCCTCCATGGAGAACATTTCCAACTTCTTTAGCCTGTCCTCATCACTGAAAATCCTCACCCCTGGCATCATTCTTGTAAATGGATCACATGCTCTCTCTGCAATGCCTTTATATCTTCCCTACTATGTGGCACACATAATTGTATAGAATACTCCACCTGATGTTTAGCAAGTTTTTTTTTGTACAAGTTCAACATCATCTCTTTATGCTTGTACACTGCATCCCTATTAACAAAGCTGAAAACTCTGCATGCTTGAGAGCCGGCTCCCTGGACGTGTCCTCCCAGTTTCAATGATCTGTGCTGATATCCACGCAGATTCCTCTTCCCCTCCACTTCCTTTAGATATTTGTGGGGCACAAGGCCAGTATTTGTAAAGTATCAGTTCCTTGATGTTTGCATGATAATCATTTTCTGTTTCTTTTTCATAAATTTTATGCTGAATGTTTGGTCATCTAAAGGTCAGCAAAAAATTCCCTGTTCTGTTTCGATTAAAGTTCTTCAACATTGCCATTACTTGCATTAAGTCTCTGTTAATCATTTATGCACTTACCATTGTCTTTTAATTTTGAGACCATCAACTTCTCACTTCCTCTACTTCAATGACATGTGCCTGACATTGCTTTCCAAGTGGGCTGCCTCGAATTTTAATGAGTACTCGTACTCAGGCTGAATGAGAAACATGTGAAGCATTATCCTCACATTTTTGCTCCTGTGTACCCACTATCAAAGCCAAATGTCATATTATCTTTCATAATCATTGTCTCAACTTTACTTTTAAATTCACGAATTTTTAATATACCTATTTGAGTCCCTTTTCTTAACATCCCAAAAACATGAATCTGACATTGACTCGACCATATAATCAAATTATTTAACTCAAAGCATATCAATTTGCATGTATCAGATAAAAATTGTATCTATTTTGTATGTGGTAATTATCAAATTCTCAATCTGTGAAGGAAGGTGAAAAAGAGATTGATTGAATGGCAACAAAGCCACACGTGTTCCAACAATTTATTGACATGGAATGGTGATGAAGAACGGAGTTGAGCAGATATATACCTGGCGCTGGTAGGGTCGTTTCAGAGACCGACTAATAAATGAACATATACCCTTGGTTATTTGCTACAGGCATTGAGTACAATAGCAATCTGTTTATGTCCAACATGCCGAAGGCGCCAGTTCCACCTCAGTGGAAATATTTTACTCATTTAGAGGTGCCATACTCTCAGATGGATGTGAAGCCACTGATGAAATTAGAACTCAGAACATAAGAACAAGGAGCAAAAAGAGGCCATTCAGCGATTTGAGCTTGCTCCAAAATGCATTCTAATCAAAGTTGACCTCATCTCAGTCCAAACATAACTTTTCAGCCCGCGTTCCTGACACGTCAATCCATTGATCGTTAAAAATCTGTCCACTTCTTCTTTAAATTCATGCATCCATAAGACTCTGTGGTTTGAATTCGAGAGGTTCATGACCTTTAAAGAAGTAATTTGCGTTAAAACTGCTCGGCTTTATCTGAAGCTATAACTTCTCATTTCAGACTGCCTGACAGGAAGAAATATCCTCTTCACATCTACCTCATGATTTTCCGGTAACAATGTGTATCTATCAAATGGAGCATCTTTCATTTCATTAAATTCAACAGGTGTCGGCTGAAACTGCTCAATCTTTCTTCGTAAGCTGCCCCTTTATCCCTGGAATCAGTCTCACAAACGTCCTCTGAACTGTTTCCATTCGAGTAATATCCTTCCTCAAGTAAGTGACCAAACATTGGATGCAATTCTCAGGTTCGGGCTTACTAACATAGTGCAAGTTCCAGCAAAATATTCTGGCATTTGAATTCTATTCATTTAGCAATAACTTTCAAAATTCAGTTTGCTTTCCTTATTACCGGTTGTATCTCCAATCTTGTTTACAAATGATGTTAACCAGAGCCTTCTGGGAATGAAAATTAGACAATCAATTCAAAACGTCAAGAAAGATATTTCTGATGACTGGGGACCCCGGGATGAAGGAATACAATGTGCACGTACTTGCCGTGTCAGTTAGGACTGTGATAAGTAGACATTGCTTCAACTGGAGAATCGTGAGCCTTTCGGAAATCTCTGACACAAAAAGAAGTTTATCTCAAGACTTTGTTTTCAAGACGGAGATTGATATAGTTCTTAACATTTGAGGGCTCAATGGTCATGAGGAGAAAGTGGAAGTAGGATACCTGAGTTGGTTTATCATCCGTGAACATATTGCATTTCAAAGCAAGATTGAAGCTCTGAATGCCCTCCTCGTGCACCAATTTTCTTTGTTCTTATGGGATGCATACCTATTCAGAAGCTGTAGCAAAAGCAATAGCAGACTACTAGACATAACATTCTGCTGCTTAATATTTCAACGATTTTGTGAAACAATCGAATATGCCTGTCTTACCAAGAATGCCAAAGGCTGCAATAATCGGGTAGGAGATTATCTTCATCAGTAGAACGACGGGCTTCGCCATTCTCAGAAGAACGTCTGCAATGTATCCAGACGATTGTCTTCACCTGCAATGCATCTGAGGGCAGTCAATATTATCTATTTATAGAGCAATCTGTCACTGACTGTGAATGAAAGAAAAGGTTTTTCCATTATCAGAGACAGTTACGATCACTACGAGATTTTTGCTGCACCATTTCATGCGCCTTTTCCATGAGGAGATGACACATATTGGTAAAACAATATACCCCTCATGGAAATAAACAAACTGCATAGCATCACAGAACTCCCACCGGAACAGGAATAAGTCATTATTCTCCGTCATTGTGTTGGTTTCCGTTCAGTGCTGATGAATATGATTAATTTCGACAGTAACTCGAAGGCTTCAGACACATTTTAGAATTGTCCCATGGTGTAGAATCACTGAACACCCTTTGATATTCGTTGTCAGTGCATGGCAAATAATTTATGCTTTAGGTTATTGACTGCTTGTCACAGAGCTGTGTAGGCAGAGGGCTTGTGTATAATTAAGGTTGAGATTGATAGATTCTTAATGATGAGGGTAGTTAACAATTTTGGGGGAAGTGCAGGAAAATGGCCTGAGGAATTTCTAATCAGCCATGATTCTATTGAATCGAGCGGACAAATTGCCAATTACTGTTTCTACGTAACATGGGCTTCTGAGCGGGAACGTTATTGAATTTCTGTTGCAAACAAAATCAGAACGGAAAAGTGAAAAAAAAGACAACACAATAAGAAGCGGAACAAGGAACGTTTCAAACTAAAGTATTATGATTGGCATGGGAAAGGCATAAATCCTGCATGACATGAATGTTTCAATATTTGCCAGAGAGATGGCGTTAATGAATATTAGACTGCTAATATATTCATATCGATAGGTATTAAATATTACAGTGCCAAATCATTTATTTACGATAATTTGTTATCGTTGCAAAATCGAAACTCGTCCAGTGGGTTACCACAATATTTACATAGCATGGCAGAGACACAACAATAGCCCTGCCCTTTGGAGATTATTTTGTAAAATTCTGATCTTGCTTTTATAGGAAGATGCTGTAAAACTTGTGAAAAGGTCTTAAATGATGCTGAAGTCTGAGTGGTGACCTCTTGCCATCTCTGAGGGGTGACCTTATATAGGTTTATAAAATCATGAGGGGCAAGATCGGGTAAATAGATAAGGGTTTTTATTTTCTCATGATGGGAAGTCCAAAACTAGTCTGGAAAGGTTTAAGACGAGAGGGGAAAGGTTTAGAAACAAAAAAACCCTGAGGGGTAACTTTTCTTACAGTGTGGTGTGTATATGGAGCGTTCTGCCACCAGAAGTGATGGAGACTGTTACAATTGTAACTTCTGAGCCACGTGGACATTTTTTTTCGATAGGAAGCGCACAGTTGGATATGGGCCAAAAGCAGATTGATTTGAAAATTATAGTGTATATCTTTACAGTTGCTCTATTTTGTCAAAGTGTTGGCAACGTCCAATGTAATTATTTACTTTAAAATGGACAACTGGCCAAATTATACCTCCAGTATTATCTTTGTATGCAAATGCACCGAGTTTGGTAAGGAAGTGCTTTACTTCACCAAAATTGTTGTTGAATTTACTGAAATAGTTGAAAGGACTTATGATGCAAACTTTGCAGTTTTTAACATCTAAATGACACTAAATTTGTTACTTTGTTTTTAGCTTATAAAAATAAATCAGAACATGTTGAATCATTAAATAGCTCTCAAGGTATCTGACAAAATAGGGTCAAAGATTGAACAGGGACGAGTGTGAAATAACACCACAGAGGTCACTATCACATCACCAAGTCACTAGTTATTTACACGAGAACAGTCCATTACAAGCACTGCCTCATTCAGAGTCAGGCACCAAAGTGTCAGGACTTCTTACATTTACATTTTTATATGTCAGACAATTTTTCCTGATTGGGCCGGATAAACAGTCTCAATCAGTGATCTCATATTCTATTATGGTCAACTCGCTGACTACATCGGGGTGGCACGGTGGCTCAGTGGTTAGCACTGCGGCCTCACAGTGCCTGGGACCCGGGTTCAATTCCAGCCTCAGGTGACTGTCTGTGCAGGGTTTGGACATTGTCCCCGTGTCTGCGTGGGTTTTCTCCCACAGACCAAAGATGCGCAGGCTGCGTGGGTTGGCCATAATAAATTGCTTGTTGTATGCAGTGGTGTGTGGGTTATAGGGGGATGGGTGTGGGTGGGATGTTCCAAGAGGTGGTGTGGACTTGTTGGGCCGAAGGGCCTGTTTCTACACTGTAGGGAATCTAATCTAATCTACACTACAAGCACTGCAAAGTGTTTAGAGGCCGTTTACCAATATTTATCCAGCCCTCTCACCATTTTTCAATTAAAAGGTATATTGTTATTGAAAAAGAAACAGAGCTTCCAAACTGCCCCCAAATTATTTACGAGGTACAGTCTAGTTGTTTGAGACAAAATATATGATAAAATGAAACAAAAATGTTAAGATCATTTTTGTTCTGCTTATGTGCCAAATTTCTAATTGCCATCCATTCGTCCACGAACGACCAACAGTTGATTTTTTTTTGTGTCAAGAAGACTTCTATCATGACGCTAAAAATATTTAATGACCATCATGCAACAAAACACCGAGAGAGGTGATAAAAGTATCTTTGACCGATAAAGGTAACCCTGAACTTGCAAGCAGTTTTGGACTGTTCAAAAAATGAAACATTAATACAATGAAAGGGCATTGAAGTGGAAGTAAGCCATTCAGCACATCGAGTCTGCACCATCATTTAACGAGATTGTGTCTGCTTTGCTAATTGTCAAATCTTGCCATCATGTACTCTCCCAAAAACTCATGATTTCTTTTCTGACAAAATCTGGCTATCTCAACAAAGAATATACTTAATGGCCCAGCCTTGGCAACACTCTGCACTGAGAAAAAAATAAAACTTCTACAGTTTAACTTTTCTCTAAACGAAGGAACTCAACCTTTCCCTGTCTTGAATGTGTGTTGGCGCGCAAATTACACCACCATCAGTCATTTCCATCGAATGGGGGAACAAACCCTAGACCCGAGAAGAGTGCGACAATGTTACTGCAAAACAGAGCGCGAAATCAGCAGTTAACGACTTTTTGTAACTCTTATGCAATTTTCCGAATGTATTTCCATGATTGAGTATTACTTTTCTCCTTGCAATTAATAGGAAATGGAGAAAATATATTCTGCAACGTTTTCTGTGTGTGTGTGTGTGTGTGTGTGTGTGTGTGTGTGTGTGTGTGTGTGTGTGTGTGTGTGTGTCTGTCTGTCTGTCTGTTTGTCTGCCTGTGTGTGCGTGCTAGTCTGTCTGTCTGTGCATGTGTGCACTCTGTTGAGACAGTGAGATGTTGTATTTTAACACCAAGTGCAATCATTTCTTTCATGTGAAGCTTACTCCTTCCCAATGCATTTTTTCTCCCCGCTCTTTGTCTGAGGTCAATGTTGTTTTGGCAATCATTTTGTCATTCATCAGTAATTAACTTGCATGTCAATCCGACCTACATCAAGTAAGCGTTTATTAATGTCAGTGGCACTGATCCAATTTAGCCTTTTGTTTCATTTTATCATATATTTTGTCTCAAACAACTAGACTTTACCTCGTAAATAATTTGGAGGCAGATTGGAAGCTCTGTTTCTTTTTCAATAACCATATATCTTTTAATTGAAAATGGTGAGAGGGCTGGGTAGATTAAACAGAAGAGCAAGATTATGGGCCGAAGGGTCTGGTACTGCTCTGATTTTTGAACTTCTATCACTCATATGTGGCGACAGTGAGAAGGAAATTACTTTCAATGGTACGGGTAACATGGCAGCCAAATTTGCGTCTGTGTATCCCTTCTGACGACACTATGACTTCCATAACTCTTCTGCTATGTTCCTCTTTCAGCCGCCTCCTGGTAGGGTCGTCCAGAAGATTAATGTGCATGGGATGAATGGTGATTTGGCCACTTGTGTTCAGAATTGGCAAGCCCGTACAAGGCAGAGGGGTTGGTGGAAGAGATTTTTTTAATGCCTGCAGTACCGTGACTACCAAAATTCCAGAGGGAACATAGAACATTGATCAATACAACGTAAGAATGGGCCCTTCGCTCAACAATATTGTGCCAAATTACACCACTCCTTTCGGTCTGACCTTGATGCATATCCCTGGATTCCTTGCATATTCTTGCGCTTCTCTAAAATTCCCTTAAATGCACCTATTATATCTGCCTCCACTAACCCATGACAGCGCGTTCGGACACCTATCACTTTCGTTTTTCTAAAAAAAAAACCCTGCCACTCCAATCCCTTTTGAACCTTCCACGTCTCACCATAGATGCATTTTCCCAGGATTGCGTACTTCAGCTCGAGGAAAAGCATTTTGATCGCCTGCCCGATCTAAACTCTCATAATTTTATACACTTCTGTCAAGTCTCCCTCAGCCTCCAGAGTGAGAGAGAAAAGCAGTTTTAGGACCCTGTCTTTATAGGTCATACCATGTTATTCAGGCAGCGTTCTGGTAAACCATTTCTCCAGCTTCATCAAAATTCTATTTTCCTCCTGTAATGCGACGAACAGAATTGAATGCACTGCTCTAAGTGTAGCGTAACAGAAGACTTTAAATTCTGCAGCATTACAATCCTGACATTCGTACACAATTCCACGACCAATAAAGCATGACATATGCTTTCTTTGTTATCCCGTGTGCTTCCGTGGTCACTTACAATGATCCAAAGGCTTAAACTACAAGTTCTTTCTGTACTTTGTGATCACAGATAATGGCAACTGCAGATGCTGGAGAATCCAAGATAACAAAGTGTGAAGCTGGATGAACACAGCAGGCCAAGCAGCATCTCAGGAGCACAAAAGCTGATGTTTTGGGCTTAGAACCTTCATCAGAGAGCTGGGTCTCGGCCCGAAACGACGGCTTTTGTGTTCATGAAATGATGCTTGTCTTGCTGTGTTCATCCAGCTTCACACTTTGTTATCTTTCTGCACTTTAGAGTTTTTCAGGGTCCTGGTGTTAACTGTACACGTTTCCTCAAAGCTTGATCTCCCAAAGTGCAGCACCACACACTTAGCCTTTCCTGGCCCTCACCTGCAACCGATCTATATCTTGCCTCATACCATGGGCTATGCATTTAATCCGAGGGGGTCTGGAGATGCGAGGTCAAGTTTTTCATTACACAGATAGTGGTAGAATTCAGGGATGCGCTGCCAGGGGTGGTTTAGGAGGCAGATACTGCAGGGGAATTTAAGGCACTTTTAGAAAAGCACACACAGATACCTGTAATGGATACATATGACCAAGGGCAGCCAGAAGAAAATGGTTCAGTTTAGCATCAAATCCGACACAAAATCGTTGGCCTAAAGGCTCGTTCCTGTACTGCAATGTTCCATGTTCTATGTAGATGTCTACATATTATTAATAAGGTTAGCAAAGCTGCAACTTTATCTAAGTTCTTTGGATAGGCTAATTTGTAATGCTGAATAATATTAACAGAATAGTTTCAATTATTGTGATAATAAAATGTGAGGCTGGATGAACACAGCAGGCCAAGCAGCATCTCAGGAGCACAAAAGCTGACGTTTCGGGCCTAGACCCTTCATCAGAGAGGGGGATGGGGAGAGGGAACTGGAATAAATAGGGACAGAGGGGGAGGCGGAACGAAGATGGAGAGAAAAGAAAATAGGTGGAGAGAGTATAGGTGGGGAGGTAGGGAGGGGATAGGTCAGTCCAGGGAAGACGGTCAGGTCAAGGAGGTGAGATGAGGTTAGTAGGTAGATGGGGGTGTGGCTTGGGGTGGGAGGAAGGGATGGGTGAGAGGAAGAACAGGTTAGGGAGGCAGAGACAGGTTGGACTGGTTTTGGGATGCAGTGGGTGGGGGGGAAGAGCTGGGCTGGTTGTGTTTTGCAGTGGGTGGAGGGGACGAACTGGACTCGTTTAGGGATGCAGTAGGGGAAGGGGAGATTTTGAAACTGGTGAAGTCCACATTGATACCATATGGCTGCAGGGTTCCCAGGCGGAATATGAGTTGCTGTTCCTGCAACCTTCGGGTGGCATCATTGTGGTACTGCAGGAGGACCTACTAGAATACACCTCCTCCCACCCACCCTCCTGCTAAAATTCCATCCCCTATTCCCAATTCCTCTGCCTCCGCCGCATCTGCTCCCACGATTAGACATTCCACTCCTGCACATCCCACATGTCCAAGTTCTTTAAGGACCGCAACTTTCTCCCCACAGTGAATCGAGAATGCCCTTGACCGCGTCTCCCGTATTTCCCGCAACACATCCCTCACACCCCGCCCCCGCTATAACCGCCCTAAGAGGATCCCCCTCGTTCTCACACACCACCTTACCAACCTCCGGATACAACGCATCATCCTCCGACACTTCCGCCATTTACAATCCGACCCCGCCACCCAAGACATTTTTCCATCCCCACCCCTGTCTGCTTTCTGGAGAGACCACTCCCAACCCCACCACACCCGGCACCTTCCCCTGCAACCGCAGGAAATGCTACACTTGTCCCCACACCTCCACCCTCACCCCTATCCCAGGCCCCAAGATGACATTCCACATTAAGCAGAGGTACGCCTGCACATCTGCCAATGTGGTATACTGCATCCACTGTACCCATTGCGGCTTCCTCTACATTGGGGAAACCAAGCGGAGGCTTGGGGACCGCTTTGCAGAACACCTCCGCTCAGTTCGCAACAAACAACTGCACCTCCCAGTCGCAAACCCTTTCCACTCCCCCTCCCATTCTCTAGGTGACATGTCCATCATGGGCCTCCTGCAGTGCCACAATGATGCCACCCGAAGGTTGCAGGAACAGCAACTATTATTCCGCCTGGGAACCCTGCAGCCATATGGTATCAATGTGGACTTCACCAGTTTCAAAATCTCCCCTTCTCCTCCTGCATCCCTAAACCAGCCCAGTTCGTCCCCTCCCTCCACTGCACCACACAACCAACCCAGCTCTTCCCCCCCACCCACTGCATCCCAAAACCAGTCCAACCTGTCTCTACCTCCCTAACCTGTTCTTCCTCTCACCCATCCCTTACTCCCACCCCAAGCCGCACCCCCATCTGCCTACTAACCTCATCCCAACTCCTTGACCTGTCCGTCTTCCCTGGACTGACCTATCCCCTCCCTACCTCCCCACCTATACTCTCTCCACCTATCTTCTTTACTCTCAATCTTCGGTCCGCCTCCCCCTCTCTCCCTATTTATTCCAGTTCCCTCTCCCCATCCCCCTCTCTGATGAAGGGTCTAGGTCCAAAACGTCAGCTTTTTTGCTCTTGAGATGCTGCTTGGCCTGCTGTGTTCATCCAAAGTCACATTTTATTATCTTCGAATTCTCCAGCATCTGCAGTTCCCATTATCTCAGGTTCTATTTTTATTCTGGCTACAGTTGACATGAAGATTCAACTTTGCCCATTAGCTGAGGTAGTCACATTCATGTGGAAGCATCGCAAGTTTTTTGTTCTCTCTCCCTCATGACTACAACAACATTATATTTATATAACTTTACAAAGGCTATAATATTCTGCAGGTGAATGCGATTGGGCGATTCTTGCTCTGCATGAAAATTAATTCCATCATGATATTTACAGGAATTTGATCATTCGTAAAGAACATGATCCAAAATACACATTAGGCTGCTCAAAATCAAAAATTAAAAATACATGCCAATCTATTGAAATTCTCAATGAAGGGAGCCAAGAGAAAGAGCTGTGGAAAATATACAATTTTCAATCGAACATGGTTCTGTCTGTTCAGAGTGCTTCGGTCGGAAGAACCCTCAATGGATTTGAAGTGTGATCCCTGATTTATTCCTACAGATGTTGCCAGACGTGCTCAGCTTCTCCAGCAATTTCTCGTTTTATTTCGACAGTATTGTTATGTTCAATTTATAAGTAACAGTGATATACGTTGTAGGTGTTAGGTGATGGAAGTGGAAATTAAAAAAAAAACTATTACATAATCTAATGAAGGATAAAATATTCTCCAAAATTCACTCCGAGCTGTTGGCAATATTAGGAGAAATAAGTGTTTTCTGTTATCCTGTAACTTCATGGGCTGAGAAGAAATTTCGCAAATGTTGGGCTTAATGGCCTTTCACACAATGCTCTGTATTGTAGGTATCCTCAAAATTCCATCAGAAGATGGGAAATAGCATATACCTGACCGCAGCAAACATTGTATGCCTGTTGTCAAGATGCAGGGATTTCCATTACCTCTCAAATATGTTTCTTTGAGGTTCGACGAATTTTAAAATGTTGAGTTCCTCCCTAATTAATGGTGCTTTTGCTCATTTATGAGAATAACTATTGTTTTCGTTGTGATATATTCCAATGAACGAATTATGTATCTTGCTTATAGTGCTGTTGGAGACTTGTAAACAGTTTTAGGTTAACCAAGAAGAGTGGGGAAACGTTATTAAAGAAAGAAACTCTGTATGTTTAAAAAATAACAGTGAGGGACCGTCAAATCATGACTGATTGCCACAGGCATTGTGACATTAAATTGATTAAATGGCTATCGTAGATAAAACAATCAAGAATAAGGGACACTGATTTTATTTTCTCCAAATTAAGCATCTTCACACAGACACAACAGAGAATCCCGGTATCATACAAAGCGTGAGTGAAGCTATATTCTTATTTGCCAATAGGCATTCTCAATTATTTTCATTTCATGTTTACCAATTTTACAAAGATTGCACAGGATGACTTGAGAAGATCCACCAGTTCTTCTCTGAATTTCCTCTGCGTCCATGTGTAAATGCATGTGTTTGAACAGGAACTCAAATACCGCAGCATGGCTCCAGTTTCAACTGCAATGTATGCTGGATTTCGAAGGTTTCCTCGGTAATAAATGATGTTTGTGAGTCTTGTCATTCCAAAGGTTATCACAGTTGTCAACCACAACAGAATGAAACTTCCCGAGATAGCAAAGAGCAAAACAATTGTTTTCATTCGATTCTTCATCTCTGGATCACATTGCTTGTCAATTGTTTGACTCCTCAGGCCTCTGCGGGCTTTACTTTTTACTATTATATGTCTGACTATGACTGAATTAAAGAAGACAATTAAAACGAAAGGGAGCCAAACTAAACAGGTGCTGTAAAACCAAATATATGTGATTCCTTCAATTGACGAAAAGAATGACACCCTGGACTGGCAATTCCATTTCACCTTGTTAACAATGTATTCAGGTTCATATGCAAAGAAAATGGGGATGTCCTTAATAATCATGAAGGAACAGCACACAGTAATAACTGTGACCGCAACTCGCATGGTACAATAGCTTGCCTTAAACTTTGGACAGCAGATAATGACAAAGCGATCGAAAGTGAAGGCGACTGTGAACCAGACTGATAGATCGAGCACAAGGCAAGCCATGTAGAAATTAAACTTACAAATATGCGTATGTGACAGAAAAGACAACGGAAAGTGATACATAAGAATGTTATAAACTATAACATTAATGATTATGGCCAATATGTCCGTTGTTGCCATGGCTAGCATGTAGACAGAAATACATTTCGACAGCATCCAGTTTCGCCGCACAAGAATGACAATTGTCATCATGTTTGCTATAAACAAGACACATGAAAGAAATTTTGATACTTTCTGTGGAATAACACCATAGAAATGAAACATCATTTGTGAGCCAAGTAACAATACAAGGGCAAAACCCAAATTTGGGATAATGCTGACTGCATGTCGTGGCTTCTTAACTTATTAATTATTAACCACAATCCACCCCCATGAACGTACATATTGATGAGATTAATTTCATGTTGGGAACTTACCATTATCACTGAAAAGTTTGGAGCCATATAGTATTCCAGTCGAGAAAAGGGACCTTAAGCAGTTAAAATCTTCACCAGTCGAAAACAATCCAATCCCATTTTCTGACACTTGCTCCAAAATCCTTGCATGAGTTGGCATTTGGAAACACATGCAACTATTTTTCCTTAATATTATTAGGATCTCGACCTGTGACATGCTGGCAGGCAATGAGTTCCAAATGGCCATCATCCTCTCGATAAAAATGTTTTTCATCTCATTTCCTCTAAGCCTTCTGCCTTTTGGTTGCCTCTATATCCCATTGTTAATGATCCTTCTAAGAAAGGGAAATGTTTCTTCCAGTCTTACTGCCTATGCTTCTCAGAATTTTATACATTTCAAACAAGACCCCCTCCAAATCCTTTCTGCTCCAGTGCTGGTGATGCCAATCTATCCAATTTCTCTTCATGAGCACACACATAGAGCAAGGCAACAGCCTGATACATCAACTGAGGAGCATATTCATTTTGATCTCTTCCCTTGGTTATGTGGATTCTAGAACTAGACACCATACAAAACTATATAAAGTCAGTTGTCCATTTCATTCAGAGGTTTGTTTAAGTAACCTGAAAATTCTACTAAAAATGTCCTTTCATAATATTGAAGTTCTCTGTTTGACAATTTGAATGAGCATTCGTTTTAAAAAATGACATTGTGCCCCTAATTTATCTCTGACTTCATTGGTTTTGTTTCGTGATTTCGATTACACAAAGAAGGAGGCCTCAAAAATCACCAAGGAATATGAGTTAGAAAATTGAAAAATCTATATTTTAGTCCCTTTGGAATGATTCATTCACCGCAACTTTCTCAAGCTGTGTGTTTCAAGGTTATGTACAGAGAATAAGAAACAAGTTGACAGCAGATATGAAGAAATTTAGTCGGCAATAACGTCGGAACAAATCAGATCATTTTTTATTGAGTGAATAAAGCTAAGGAATCATTAAGCCAATGTGTTAAGACCACAACAACAGTGGAAACTTCCATCCTTGGTTTAGGTTATGGTCATCCTCTCACATGCAACAATATTTTTTGTCAAATTTGATGTTATCCAAACTGGGTGATAGCATGAGTGCAAACCATACCCTGCACTCTAAGCCTAACACTGTCTTATTTTTAAGCCATTAGAAGGAAATCCGGATAAAATAAGCTAAGGAGACATTCAATAAGAGATCAATGTAATCAGGAGTTAAACTTTATAAGAACGGAAGAGGTGAGAGGAGGAGTAGGCCATTCAGGCGCTCGAATTTGCTACTCCATTCAGTATGACCATAACTGAGATCATCTTGATCTCAACCTTATTTTTCTGTGGGCTCTCCATAACCATTTGACCCATTATTCATGCAAAATATGTCCGTCTTCTAGTTACTTTGCCTCAAAGTCCCAGTTTTCGTTACAATCTGGGGCATTGAAATTCACACATTCACAAATCTTTGAGAGAAGTAATGTCTCCACATTTTTGTTTAATAGCTGCTACACCTTTTGCAAACAAGATAACGTCTTGGCCATAAGAGGAAACATTCTCTCTTTATCTACACAGTCAACCCCCCTTAATAGTTTGCATCCTGCAAAATTATGGTAACATCAGCAAGATTATTAGCCCAGTGAGAAACTTAAATATGAATAGATGCTTGACGAGTGAGAAGGTGAATAATCTTCCAGTGCATTGCTGATATGGGAGAAACATTATAGCTTACCAAGGATGTTTTTTGGCGCCTTGGGATAATTCGCACAAGTTAACAATTAAAAATAAATACAGGCTCACCAGGGAAACCGATGATTGCAAGAATTGGATAATATATCTCCTTTATCAGTAGAATCATTGCTTGTTCCATTTTTCTGAGAAGAGGTAATTTGTGTTTGATGGACAGAATCAGACAAGTGCACCAGTACCAGAAGACACATCTGCTATTTAATTACGCAACGTTCCTCAAAGGAATTGGCAATGTCTGGTTTGATTGTACATTTGGTGCAAACGTTTCACAAATAGATTCACGTACAAAGTACATTATTGGTCAATGACACGAAAATGCATCACCTGAATTGTTGCAAATCAAATAGTGACAGAATTAAGAGTGAAATTGAAGTTATTACTAATAAAATGACATGTAACCATACACAGTGTCTTCAGCCCCTCCAGGCTGCTGTGCAGTTTAACTGAACCAGAGCTTATTTCAGCCTACCCATGCCCACAATGCAAGCAACATAAGAACTTTAGAACGGTGAGAGACCATTAGCTCCATGAGCCTATTCTGCCATTTTATTGAAATCAGGACTGATCTATAAACTCACTCCATAGTCCCCGTTAGATCCATGTCTCTCGATACCTCAGCTTTACAAAGAAAAATGAACTCAGATTTTAAATTAACAATTGATCTAGCATTCACTGCAGTTAGTGTGTAGAAATGCTTCCCAACATCTTTCCTAAATTCATTGGCACTACGTCTCACACTATTTTCCCTCCTTCTACAATCTACAAGAAGTGGAAATATTTTATCTCTATCAACTTTGTTTTCAACTGTTGGTATCGTCAAGACTTTAATCAGATCAACCCTAAACTTTCTAAACTGTTTTGAAAGTAGCCTTAATTTGTAAATGTCTCCTCATAACCCCGGACTGCAGTTACATTCTTCCATGCTTCCCTTGTGCTTATGCCAAGGCCAAGATCTAATCAGGATTTTTAATAGGTCGAGGATTACCTCAATCTGCTTAAACCCCAGGCCTTTAGCTATAATGTCCAGAACTCCAGCTTATTTTCTGCTCCTGTTTCTGACACTTTAAAATCTATGCCACTGAACCCCAAGTCTCATGATTATTTGACACATTACTTTTGAAGATGCTGGAACAGAAATCGTACTGTCATCGATTCATAATAAAAAAAAATCTTGGAAGTATAGAAGGACGCCATTAGATCCATTATGACTGAAACAGCACAGTGTGGAGCTGGAAGAACACAGCGGGTTCGGCAGCATCAGAGGAACAGGAAAGTCAACGTTTTGGGTGGGACCCTTTCGTGAGTTTTGCTGAAAAATTCAACATGAAACGTAGACATTCCTAACTTCTGATGCTGTCTAACCCGCTGTGTTCCTCCAGATCTACACTGTGTTCACTCTGACCCCAGCATCTGCTGTTCACTCTATCTCCATTATGACTGAACAATCTTTCTCATAATTTTGGTGTAACATCAAAATCCTACCTGTTGTTATTTATTAACACTTTTCATGTTAATGAATATGCCAAGTGAAAGTAAGTTCACCTCATGTGCAACACTGCATTCAGTAATGCTAAGCTCATACCATTCCATAAGAAATAGGATCCAGTGTAGCTCATTTGGCATCGAGAGTCAGCTCCATCATTCAGGTGCGACATAGCTGATCTGACACTCCACAGGTCCATTTTAGTGTGTTTGACACGTAACCTTGAATGGCTGACACGCTGACTGATTGTCCTTTGCTGTTTTTGCTCACCTTATATTTGCATCTTTTACAAAACCATTTCAAATCCTGTGATATGTGGTCTGTTTTGGGTCGTGCAAAGAGCTCCTCAACTTCACCGTCCAAGCCTGTCAACATTTTGATATCTTCCAGCACATCTCCTCTTATCCTTCTCCTGTCCAAAGAAAGCCGTTCAATTTTTTTTTCTAATTATATATTCTAACAGAAGGCTTCCATGCTGGAATCATTCTAGAATTAGAATTAAAATTAGTTTCATTGTCACACTGACTCATGTGAGGATAGTGAAAAAAAATAACACTTTGCCGCTTACTGTGTCATCTTAGGGACCAAGGTGCCTTGGTACAGATTCATAAATACAAATTCTTCGGGAAATGTAGCAAAGTATATCAATAAAATGTCCAACAATGAACTGGAAAAAAGTAAAGAAACAAGAGTCCAGATTAATAGTAATTGTAACCGAGAACGTGCTGAGATTCACCTCAAAACCAGAAGGCTGAATCCATACTGAAGCCAGAATCCGAGTCCACACTCAGGTTCGGAGTCCGAATCTGTGCAACCTCATCCACAAAATATGCCACAGATGTTCTTGAAAACTTCGAACTCATCTTTATGGAAGCCAAGCCAATAGAAATGTTTCTGTGTCTTTACCTGAGTCTGACTGTTTATTAGATGGCCTCGAGAGTTAATTCCTGTCTGTATTCTACAGTCAACAAGATCTAGTGCACTTTGACCAATTTGTCATTTGCACTAATCTGCCAAAGTCTCCATTTTGATCTTAAGGTTTTGTTCTGAAGGTAATGACATTCCGGAATATATTCTGACTGCTTTTCAGATGAGGCTTCACGATACAATTCCTTTATAGTCTCAATTATTTTTGTTTTAACTCCATTAACATTTCAGAACCAAACGTCTCTGTCTGATACCGTCCCTGCTTTGGCTTTTGATTTACCATTTCATAAAAAAAAATGTGTCAGCTAACTGTACCTCAAATTCTTTATCTTTCTCTTTTGTTTACTCTTCTTGTTTTAAATTATTGTTGTGGGATCTTTCATCACTCAGCCAGGAAAATAATCCAGGGTGTTTTCCTTTTAACTACTCACTTCCCTCTTCTACGTTTGGCTTAGCCACTACAAAGGATATCACTCCCAGCTGTGATCCAATTATATCGTTTCCAAGAACAAACTGCTTTTCTGAAATAAACAAATTTTCAAACACATTCACTGTCACTTCCCCAGTCTTGATTGGACTTATTATCCTTATCTTACACAGGGACGCACCAACTTTACCTCTACTTATTTAACAGGTTTTCACTCTGTTGTGCAATATTTCCGAAGGATTGTAAATATTTTCATCTCTTACTATTAACCATGTCCTCTGTCCAAACATGTTAACGTCTTTATCTGTGCCTTCTTTTATGAGTGAATACTCCTTCATATTCTCTTGATAATTCCCACAACTGCGCTGCAAAGCTCTCAGAAACTTTGCTGACCAACTTAATCTGAATCAGTATTACTCACATAATCTCCGACCAGTTTGGCTGTTTAGCCTTTCTCAAAGGAAATGATAAAGGCTTCATCAAATGTGTGTGTGTGTGTGTGTGTGTGTGTGTGTGTGTGTGTGTGTGTGTGTGTGTGTGTGTGTGTGTGTGTGTGTGTGTGTGTGTGTGTGTGTGTGTGTGTGTGTGTTCTGCACATGCGCCTGTGCCCATATATACTTTCCTACAAAGCTGTCGGTTACTCATCTCACTTTAACTTTGTATTTTTACTTCTGTCACTTGAAATTTTTTTACACCAATTTCTAACTTCTCATTTTCAATTTTGAACCTTCTTTTCCGTTCTTAGTTTGCAGCGAGGAGACTTATTCCTTTTTCTTAACCTTCTAATGCCAATTGTCCAATTCGCAACTTGCTTTAAATCCCAACTCCACTGCACTAAACTCTTTCTCTGATATACCCCAAATGCCTGACAAACTCAGGTTGCAATTTCAGCTTTCTGAGTTTGGCATGTATTTGGCCTGTCTGCTAATTCTAAAAGTGACACCTTTCTCTGTTTTTATGAAGTGTCTTGACAAATGTGGTAAAAACAAATTCCTTGACTTCCAGAGCCTCTTTAGCAATGATAAGAACCATTTTCACACTTCTTATTTGAGCAACAGGCAACCAAAATCGAAAGGATTTCCCTTTTCTCGCTTAAGTCTTTTTGATAACGATCTGGGACAGGAATTCCCATTTTAAGAAAAAAATCTGATGGGACTTTTTGTTCCAGAAATCTTTTCAAATGTGCCCAACGCTATTTAAATCTGTTCAGATCTGTTCAAAATTGGTCAGATCTGATTAAATCTGTTCAGATTTACTCCAATCTGTTCAGATCCAGGATAAGCCCTAAATCTGTTCCAAAGTGAAGATTGACCCCCACTAATCAAAACCAAAACAACCGAAGAGGTTTGCCTCACTCTATAATATGTTAAAAAGCGACTGTAAAAATTGGTGCAAGTTGGCTTTCGCCTAAATGTTAACTAAAAGAAATACCTGAAACTGTCTTTAAGATCAACCAGTAAAAATGTATTTATGTAACTGTAACAGTGAACAAGTTTATTAAACCATTACCAAACCGATTTAACCCCTTATAACTACTAACTGTTCCTGGATAAAACAAGATTCTAATGGTATGCTCTTCCAATAAATACAAGTTCCACTTATATGATATTTTAATAAAAAATAGAATTTACTGCCTCAAAATTACAGCCAGTTTATATCTTGCCAAATGTTCCCTGCTTTCTCCATTGAATGTTCTGTCAGGGAAGTCTTCTCCGTCGATTCCTCTGTCAGGAATCTTAGCTAATTGCACCATAGGTACCTTTGATTTAGATGGTGCTTTTTTTTTGCAAGACTTTTAAAAAAAGACTGTGAGAGCCAGTGATTCTTTCTTAGGAGCTGAGAGATGTTAACTCTAGCAGGGAGCACTTCATTCTCCTGTCTTTCCTCTTATTTTATACCCTTGATAACATATAATTTCCTTACAATAGGATTTGTCTAATGTTGTTCAAGCAATCAGATCTAAATTTAATTTGTTTTTTTTCGTATCTAAATGCCTGTTTCAAATTGCTTGGCTAAAATTAAGATTTATCTTGATAACAGAACAAAACTGTTGCTGGGGCTATTACCTGTACAGTCTTTTGACACAAATGTTTCAATTCAACAACTCTCTACACATATGCAAATCCTGATGCTACCCACAGACATCCTTTTTTGGATCTCTAATCGTAGAAAAAAGCACATCACCTTTTGAAAGTGCCACACACTGCTTTTCCCCTGAACATTTTACAAGCACCAAGTTTTATCTTCCTGCCTTCCAATCCTGAGTACTCTATGCAACTTCTGAACAGCGGGCAAATCAACTCCTGCCATTCGCAAGCCGCTTCCTCCATTTTTTACGACATTCTGACCCAGTTTTTTCAATGAAACTGCCTCCACTGACCAACCTGGCATGCATTACAAACATTAACTGCATCTCACTTCTGCATTTCTCATCAATCACTTTAAATCGGTACGACCACAACTCCATATCCTCCTAATTTTCACTGCATAGATCAAGCTTCCCCTAAACGTATTCTTTTCCAAGGAATCAGTCCCTGACTTCCCAAATCTGTACTTAAAACTGAGGTTCTGCATTAAGAGGCACTTTTCTGGTTCTATTACGCAATTCTGCTTCAGTGCAGAGGGATCTAGGAGACAATGAACGTGAATTGCATGAGATAGTTTGCAGTTCCACAAGTTAACAAGCGCATGAATTTTGTAATTAAATGCCCAAAAGAAGAGAGTGTAACTATAGGGAAAAGTTTCCACTAATGTATAAGGCATTAGTCAGACTACATTTGTAATATTGTGAACACTTTTAGGCCGTGTATCGAGAGAAAGATGTGCATGCCTTGGAGGTGTTTTCAAGATTATCCCAGGATTACAGGATCTATCATGTAGGGAGTGTTCAGGATTCTGAAACTGTGCTCAGTAACGATTCACAGGATGTGGAGGGATTTTATTGAAACATACAGAATGATGAGAAGTCTTGATAGAGTAGACATGTTTCTCCTGGTGTGAAAGATTCAAACCAAAAGCATCACCTCAGAGTGAAGGGACGAATCAGTATAACAGAGTTGTGGAGGGTTTTCTTCATCCAGAGGGCCATGAATCTTCGGACGTCATTGTCTCACTGGGCTGCAAGCGGATTGTCACTAAGTATACTTAAGACAGAGATATTTAGCTTCTTGATTAGTCAGATATTCACAAGGTATAGGGAGAAGACCGGGAAATGGTGTTCAAAAGCATATTAGCCATGATTGAATTTTGGAGCAGACGTTTTGGCAGAATACCATAGACAGATCTCGTATCCATTGGTGGTCTCTTGAACTTCTCGTATTGCATGCAGTTTTGTTCCCATGACGTGAACAGCAATGCAATTATATCGAGATAGTTTAGTCAAGATTCACCAGATTGCTTTCAGAGATTCGGGGAGGTTGTGATGTCGTTATTTTGCGATGATGGGGAGGGCAAGAAATTAATCACTGCAAACGGCCATCGACCTGTGAATTCACAAGCCACAATTGTGGTGGATGCTTAGCCATTTAGGATATGTAAGGAGGAGATTTTTGATAAGAAACGTTTGGAAAGGTTATGGATCGTGGGCAGAAAATTCAAGACCATTTTGTATGGCAAAGCAGGCACCAGTGACTGTACTGTCTACTCCTGCTCCTAGTTCTGATGTTCGAAGCTCTAATCTCTTCAGTGGTTTCGCTTCCTTCTGAATATACCTATAAATGATCACAACATCTCAGCCTAATAGCTTACATATGTTGAATGTAAACTGTTTGCTGTTGTATTCTGGTACTTTAGCAATTAACTGAGGATGGACAGTGAATTATTTATCACTCGCTGAATCTATCCTGCTAAAGGTGACAAATTCACTTAGCTCCCTCATCATCAGCACTCCATGACAGTAGATTTTTTAAAAATTGTATAATTTTGTTTCAATGTAATCTTTGTACGTTTGCACCCTTAGTCACAGCATGTTTTAATTTGAAGCATCCACATACTAAAGGAGGAGGATGAGGGCTACCTACAAGAGGTTATGGACAGTAAGTAAACTAAACAAAAAAATGAGATTTTTTTAACTGATGCACATGAATCAACTAACGTCTGAATGAATATAGTGAAAATATTTCCCAATCAAGAGAAGATAATATATTTGGGATTGAAAAGCAAAGAGATCGGGGTGGTATATTCAATAGTCTCTATCGTATGATGACAATCTGATGCTATTCGGAAATCTGATTTGAAAAAAAGTTTTGAAAAACCAAATCTTTACCAATTGCAAATGCTGTATTTCAGATTTCTATATACAATTCTTTAAAATAAAAAAAAATCAATCATCTCACATGCAATACTATTTAGCAGCATGTTCTTCCTGATGCTTTAACAGTTAACTCCTGTGTTAGAACTTCTGCTGATTTTTCATTCGCTTATTAGAGTATATTTTTCATTTTGGTTTAAAGATATGAACTTGGGCTAAAAACGGAAATATAATGTTTAACCATGAGTAGTGGTTGTTTCTTGAAAGAAAAATGAACAAATAAGCCGTTATTTGTTTCTGTGCTAAGAAGAAAGTTTTTTTTTAAATTATTCTGTCTCGCAGCTTGTTTCTTTTCTAAAAAAAAGAAGAAGTCCCCTATAGATACTTTCAATCTAGAGAGATCTTATGATTATGCAGCTGGTCAATGATTAGTATTATCTGGCACCTCGCAGAGTGACGGTCAGTATAGTAGGGATAGATGAGTTTGATTTGGTTTCCAGACTGCGTTTGGGACACAAAGCTACAGGACAAAAGTGTGGTTGCTTCCTCGTTGTCCTCTCACTGTTATTTTATTGAATGTTCAGAAAATAAGCTCTCCTTTGGAAAAATTGAAACTGTCTAAATGCATTATCGTCATTTGGAGACAAGCTGTGCAAATGCCATCAGCACGTCATACCACAGATCGTTTAGTCATCTTCAGTGAACTGATCAGTTATTTTTCATTTATCTTTATCCTTTTGATTTAGTAAAGGAATTTGCATTATTTTTCTGCCTGTCTGTGTGTAAGTGCAGGCTGGAATTGAAGATGACTAGGTTTAAGCCAGAAGCATTAATTGGATAACAAAGTGTGAAACTGGATGAACACAGCAGACCAAGCAGCATCTCAGGAGCACAAAAGCTGACATTTCAGGCTAGACCCTATATCAGAGAGCCTCTATGATGAAGGGTCTAGGCCAGAAACGTCAGCTTTTGTGCCCCTGAGATGCTGCTTGGCCTGCTGTGTTCATCCAGCTTCACACTTTGTTATCTTGGATTCTCCAGCATCTGCAGTTCCCATTATCTCTGATACTGCATTATTTGGATAACCATTTCATTTAAATTCACTGCGCTATGGTTACTGCCGTGTTAAGAAATTAAGTCTTCTACTTGTGCTTTAAGACTGGAGTCAAATAACAAGTATTCAAACAGTCTGAAATTGTTTGTTTAAATAAAATCAAATTAGGAAACACTAGAGCCAATTCTGATAGTTGTTGAATCAATTATTTTTACAGTGCTGTGAATATGAGGATAGTGAGGCTGATTGGTCCAATATTTCCTGGGAGCAGTGAAACTACACCATGTTAATTGTTGTCTTCAATGCATTATTGATTACTATGAGCACCTCGTCAAGGCCTTCCCCATGCTTCCACTCCTCACCTTTAAACAAGAACCAAACCTTAAACACACCTTTGTTCACAACAAACTACCCAGCCTTGAGGGGGGCATTGGCCACTACTCTGTACAACCTGGTCATGGCAACGTCTCCAATACATGCCAGATCTTCGACATGAACGTTACCATCACACATGCGAGCAACAACTACCACACGATTGCAGATACTCATATGACTTGGCCAACATTGTCTATTTCATACCCTGCAGGCAAGGATGCCCCGAGGCATGATATATTGGTGAAACCATGCAGATGCTATGACAATGGATGAATGGACACCTCACAACAATCGCGAGACAGCAATATTCTCTCCCAGTGGGGAAACACTTCAGTGCTCAAGGATATTCGACATCAGATCTTTGGGAAAATGTCCTGCATGGAGGAACTCAGGATACACAACAAGCAGAGTCGCCGAGCAGAGGCTGATAGACAAGCTTGGTAACCATGAGGATGGCCTCACCTAAGATCTTGGTTTAATTTCAAACTGCAGGTGACGCCACTGGATAAGGAGCTCTCACACAGACACACTCACAGAGGTGTGCACATATATGCACTCGCACTCTCTTACACAAGCACACGTATGCGCATAATTGCACGTGCACGTACACACACACACACACACACACACACACACACACACACACACACACACACACACACACACACACACACACAGTGAACAATGCAAATTATTCTGGTTAGTCATATGTTTTAAATACGATGTTATATGGAATGCTCGTAAAGAGAGCACTTGTTTCAATGTTTGGTCACCATCCACATCATCTCAACATGCATGTGGGAGATTCTATTCCAATGAACAAAGGCCTCCTGGTGGCCAGATAGTAAGTTATACACTTTGTTGTTATTTTTGCTGTACTGCATGGCCCAAGGATCGGCAAGTCCATACAAACGTGACACACACATATGAGGCAGTGCGCATATGTTATGCAAAATGAAAACATCTGATGATCGCTGCTTCTTAGCGTGAAATGCCACTAAAAATCGCTACGACTTTGACTGTGATGAATCATGTGCAGAAGTAAAGATGTGTGATAGTTGGAGCTACCTTTGCTTGAACAGAACATAACATGCCTGCCTGTGGTTTCTAACAAACATAAGTACATATCTACGGACAGCACAAGCACAGACGCGCACACACGCACACACATATCCATCTTGGATTCACAGTTTGCCTATGGCAGTAAACACCATGGAAAATTCCTGAGAAAGACAATTTTCACCAGTTAGTTCAAAGTTTAAAAAAAGACAAGTGTCTGTTCCTACAATCATCAAAAGTTTTGAAACAACCTTATCTGGGTACGGTGAAATTTTAATTCTACCGACAAACTCACATCAGGAATTTAAATGAATCCAATGGACAGGCAACATTGCACACTTGGGAGTAACGCCCATCCTACTAAAAAAGAGCGTTGAATAATGTCAATACTGGAATGTCTCTGCTAATAACAGGAAAACATGATAGCTGGAAAGTTGAATAATAAGTGCAAATATCAGTATTGGAAGACTTATGATGAGACCACAAGAATAGGTTGTATGGATGCCTGACGAAGGCAATGAGATTATTGGAATCAGAGAAAGTATGAATTGCCAAGGCTGGTGTCTGAGATAGCAATGTGTGGAGCTGAAGGAACACAGCAAACCAGGCAGCATTAGAGGAGCAGGAAAGCTGACGTTTCGGGTTTGGGCCCTTCTTCAGAAATTCAGATTATATGGATATCTGGAGTTTTCCAAGATGTTGTCTGTCGTTGACACTATACTTACAGGATTGGATGTGTAGGTCAGAGAGTATGTGGAAGCGCAGATCTCATTGCTTGTATGTAGTCATTTTAACGTGGAATTCATAAATATCCTACACTATTTTTGGAGCGTTAATTTGTCTTGTAGCCTATCTCCAGATACCTTTCCAATGCTTTGTCGGTAATGAGTTCCGATCAAAGTTTGATTTGTGTTGCTGAACACAGGATTTAAGACTTCTCCGCAAAATCCCTCAGCAACATTGCTGTGGAACAATTTAGAACGCTGGTGAGGTTTTGCTTTCCATCACTCCAACTACATTAATAATGAGGTATCGGAATGCTCAGGATATAAACACAGCTTCATAATTGTCAGCCCCAGTATTTCAATGTGAATACCATTGGAAAGCAGCATTGAGTGACAGCATGTGTATGGGATGGACTTCCAAGGTGAATGGCCCAGTTAGCTAAAGCCCCAGTCATGACTAATTTACAAAGTCATTCTGGGAAATGTTCAAGAAAACACGTAACATCTATCATCCAAGGTCAGGGGTGCAGAGAGCTCCACTCCCAGATTTACATGGCAATAAATGTCTTAGGGGGTGTCCCAAGCATCTGCCTTCAGAGTGCAGACATTTTCCGACTTCAGACCATGAGCAGTACTCACACTCCCCAGTTCAGGTAGTAGGCCATGCTTGCATTGTGAATTAAATGAATACTTGGCGCCCACAACTTGATGAATGGAATTCATAAATAAAATGGTCCCAAGATTGAAAAACCCGCAGAGTACCCCATTCCTAGTTTACGTGTAGTGGTGGTGTTCTAGCTGCAGAAGGAAGTCGTGGAGAGAAGTGAAGATTGATTCAATACTGCTATTCGTTGATTACAAGTGGTGAAGCAATGTGCTAATCATTCATTTATAGGATGTGTGTGTCATTGACCAGGTCAGAATGTAATGCCTGTCTCAAAATTGAGCTGTCCATGAACAACCCTGAAAATCATATCAATAGCTGAATTAAGATTCTCAGCAGCTCTTACAATGTTGCCTATTCTTCTTGCTAGAAGCTGCCAAAATATGGACTTCTCCTCTGCAAGGTAATTAAAGTTCTCCATCCTAGAATATTGTGGACGTCACCAAAAGAGTATGGGACATTAGTTTCTATTTGCTTTATCAATGGTAGAACTTCCACCATGAAAAGACCACAGTCGACAACAACATTTTCTCAAGCTCTAAGTGGGAGATGATGATCCAGTGTTATTATCAGTAGATTATTAACCCAGACATCCAGGTAATGTTTTAGCTGACATGGGTTCAAAACTCATCATAGCAGATGGTCGAATTTGAATATAATACAAATGTTGAATGCAGACCATGAATTCGTTGTTGACTGTTCAGAAAAATCTCATCTAGTTCACTTTTAAAGAAGAAAACGTGCTGCCCTTACCAGGTCCGGGCGACATCTGAATCCAAGTCAATAGGAATGCAGATTACATCTAACTGCCCAATAAGGAATGGGGGATAAATAGTGACTTGGCCAGTGACACCCATATCCCACAAATTGTTGTAAATAAATTGTTTTATGCTTGAGCACATAGATTATTATCTATGTAAAACATGGTAGAACTAAAAGACTTTGACACAATTTGTTTGTTGTTCAGCAATATTTGTTTTAGAGATTGTAAGCGACAACTGACTGTGACCATACCCAATCCCAAGGATAGAGGGTTGCGTTAGAAAAAAAAGTTGGTCAAGCCACTAACATCAAAAAGTTAGACTTGCTTTGTGGTTATTGGCAAGTGCCTTTGTCTCAGAGAACGAAAGAAGTTTCTGCCTTTGTAACACTAAATGGGCTGTATGTATTTAAAATCATGCCCTTTGGAATGATGAATGCTTTGTCCACATTCCAAAGACTTATGAGCATAAGATGATTTAGTGATCTTTAGCTATTCAGGGAGACATCACATGATGCATTGGATGTAGATCTATGAGAGACTATTGGAGGTAGAACTGGTGATAAAATTGGCAAGAACAGAATTTATGAATGCAGAGTGACATACTTGGGACACAGCATCCGACGTGGAAGGATGACACCAACGAACATGAAGATGATGGCCACAGAGGAATTTCCAAGACAATCCTTGAAGAAAGAGGCGCTTTGTTTCTACTGCAAGTTTGTGCCACACTTTAGTAGCATGATGGAACTGCTGGCGATTTTGCGAAAGAAGATTACAAAATTTTAGTGGACAGAATAATGTAAGGATCTTTTTGAAAATTTAAAAGCCCAATTAACTGCCATACCAGTTTTAACCACACCAAAGTTCTTGGAATCCTTTAACAGTTGCTTTCAATGCCAGTGATACAGTGGTTTGAACTGTGTTGATGCAGGAGAACAATGATGGAATTGAAAGGTCAATGAGTATTTTTCAGAGAAACTCAATATTCATTGTAGAAAATGCTCTACTATGAAAAAAAAGGATAAGTGAGAACTGCCGATGCTGCAGTCTGAGGTAACACAGTGTGGAGCTGGATGAACACAGCAGGTCAGGCAGCATTTGAGGAGCAAGAAAGCTGATGTTTCGGGTCTGGGTCCTTCTTCAAAAAAATCAGAATTTCTGAAGTTGTGTCCAGACCTGAAGTGTCAGCTTTCTCACTCCTCTGATGCTGCCTGACCTGATGTGTCCCTCCTGTGTCTTTACCGAGTTTGGCACTGGCCTTACAATATTTTATTGTTTATGTCACAAATAATATTTCTGATATGGTTTTATGTACAGGCCACAACCTTCTACTTTTTTTGGAAAGAAAAGAATAAAGGATAAAAATCTGAAACGATTTCATTGGAGACTTATTTTATAGGCTTTAAATTTTCACATTGCACGAGCTGTGACTCACAAAAATGTTATTGCAGATGCATTGCTGTGGTTTCAAAATTCATATGTGTGTGTGTGTGTGTGTGTGTGTGTGTGTGTGTGTGTGTGTGTGTGCATGTGTGTGCGTGTGTGTGTGTGTGTGTGTGCATGTGTGTGTGTGTGTGTGTGTGTGTGTGTGTGTAGGGGGTGATTTGGGTGTGTGTGCTGAAGTAGGATGAATGTTGTAACTTTTGATGGGTGACTAATGCATTTTGTTTCAATGGTGGCAAAATTTAGAGTGAAACAAATGAAGCCATATTTTCATAATGATTATTCATAAATGGTTTTACAAAATGGGACAAGGTTTATGAAGTTGTATGGAATAATCTTAAATTGGAATGCAGGAATTTAGAATTTGATTGAAAATTGGTAGTGTGGAAAAAGAGTGCATTAGTTTCCCCTATACAGAGGAACGTCATTTTGGGGCCTGGGGTGGGGGTGAGGGAGGTGGTGTGGGAGCAAGTGTAGCACTTCCTGCAGTTGTAGGGGAAGGTGCTGGATGTGGTGGGGTTGGAGGGCAGTGTGGAGCAAACAAGGGAGTCACGGAGAGAGTGGTCTCTCCGGAAAGCAGACAAGGGTGCGGGTGGAAAAATGTCTTGGGTGGTGGGCTCGGATTGTAGATGGCGGAAGTGTCGGAAGATGATGTGTTGTATCCAGAGGTTGGTGGGGTGGTGTGTGAGAATGAGGGGATCCTCTTTGGGCCGTTGTGGTGGGGGCGGGGTGTGAGGGATGTGTTGCAGGAGATGCGGGAGACGCGTTCAAGGGCGTTCTCAACCACTGTGGGGGGAAAGTTGGGGTCCTTGAAGAACTTGGACATCTGGGATTTGCGGGAGTGGAATGCCTCATCGTGGGAGCAGATGCAGCAGAGGCGGAGGAATTGGAAATGGGGATGGAGTTTTTGCAGGAGGGTGGGTGGGAGGAGGTGTATTCTAGGTAGGTGTGGGAGTCAGTGGGCTTGAAATGGCCATCAGTTACAAGCCGATTGCCTGAGATGGAGACTGAGAGGTCCAGGAAGGTGAAGGATGTGTTGGAGATGGCCCAGGTGAACTTGAGGTTGGGGTGGAAGATGTTGGTGAAGTGGCTGAACTGTTCGAGCTCCTCTGGGGAGCAAGAGGTGGCGCTGATACAGTCATCAATGTAACGGAGGAAGTGGTGGGGTTTGGGGCCTGTGTAGGTGCAGAAGAGGGAGTTGCCCCCACACCTCCTCCCTCACCCCCATTCCAGGCCCCAAGATGACTTTCCATATTAAGCAGATGTTCACCTGCACACCTGCCAATGTGGTATACCTTATCCATTGTAACCGGTGTGGCTTCCTGTGTATTGGGGAAACCAAGCGGAGGCTTGGGGACTGCTTGGCAGAACACCTCCCCTCGGTTCACAATAAACAACTGCACCTCCCAGTCGCGAACCATTTCAACTCCCCCTTTCATTCTTTAGATGACATGTCTATTGCGGGCATCCTGCTGTGCCACAATGATGCCACTGGAAGTTTGCAGGAACAGCAACTCATATTCTCCTTGGGAATCCTGCAGCCCAAAGGTATCAATGTGGACTTCACCAGCTTCAAAATCTCCCTTTCCCCCTCCGCATCCCAAAACCAACTCAGTTCATCCCCTCCCCCCACTGCATCACACAACCAGCCCAGCCTGTCTCTGCCTCCCTAACCTGTTCTTCCTCTCACTCATCCCTTCGTCTCAACCCGAGCTGCACCTCCATTTCCTACCTACAAACCTCATCCCACCTCCATGACCTGTCCGTCTTCCCTGGACTGACCTATCCCCTCCCTACCACCCCACCTATACTCTCCTCTCCACCTATCTTCTTTTCTCTCCATCTTCGGTCCGCCTCCCCCTCTCGCCCTATTTATTCCAGAACCCTCACCCCATGTCCCTCTCTGATGAAGTGTCTATGCCCGAAGCATCAGCTTTTGTGCTCCTGAGATGTTGCTTGGCCTGCTGTGTTTATCCAGCTTCACAGTTTATTATCTTGGATTCTGCTGCATCTGCAGTTCCCATTATCTCTTCACGCTAAGAATCTTGGCATTAAAAATATCCCCCGGCAGCAGGAACAGAGGAAGTAAGGCGTTTATGACTGGAGAGACAGTGGAGAAGGCAAATCATTCCAGAAGACCGAATCTGCATGAGCTTCGAGAGACTAGGTTTTAATCTATTGTTTACTTATCACTTGGGTTATATGTGTTAGAGCTGTGTTTATCGGAAAAGCATACCAGTGGAACTTTGTTCAGTTAGTGAATATTTAGGAATTAAGGGTTTGTTGTCTGATTTATTCATAGTTCTGTTGATTTGTTCACTGTTAGGGTTAAATAAATAAATTGTTACTTGTTACTTATACTAATGAACATGAGTTTATTTGAGTAGATGCATCTGTCTTTATATCAAGATTATTGCAATTATGCCCACACACTGAATCAAATGCCGCTTGTTTTATTTCATCGAGATGAGTAATTTACAAAACATCATTAATGAAAACGGTGTATCACTAAACAGTTTTAATTGTTTCTTAAAGCATGCAGTTTTCAATTCAATCAAGTAAAATGTAACGGATTTATGTTCCCACACCATAATTTTCTAATTCAGAAGAATGCAAAGACTGTTTTCTTTTTATCACTTTTCCTTTGATTTACTGATATCAGAATAAATGATGAAGGAGATGTCAACATTGCCTTGAGTTCTTTGAATTTACTTTGGGTTGCTGCATAAGTACTCACATTAGTACAAATGCATAAGCATGTAGGCAGTTTCTGTGGCAGTGTAGGCATGAGCTGCACAATCATCTCAATAACATGAGGTGTTTGTTATCCTCCTGGAGAAAACGCTCACAACTGCTGTCAACCATGGAAGAGTAAAGTGATAGTCCTTTTTTTTTGCATTTCTATCTCTGGGACTCTTTTTTGCACGGTATTCAGTCATCAGAGAGCTTTGAGACTTCTGTTGGCGACTAAAACACATCAGAAGCTCAAGTGATTAAATGTGAACAGCAAATAAAATGGAAGCCAATGAATTAAAATATTTTGTAACCAGGACACAGCTGTATCAAATGGTATAGCGGAGAAATTCAACTTGGTGCGACAACCTCAATGTAAATGGTCAATTACTTGTTCTTGTTCATCGTGTACGTTCTGTGGACCAACCAGGGCAGCGGTGATCATTATAACTTCAGCTGCTACACTCACTGACCAATATGTTGATTCCAGCCTGGCAAAACCTATAGCTAAATATCGATTAAGTGTGAACAAGATTGTGAAATACACTGCCATGTACCGGGTCACAGACCTCATGTAATTGAATAACTCACAAACACTCGTGTAGGAAAAGAAATAATATGTGAAGTGACAACTGCAAATGTGAAACAAAGTTATGTTGAAGATCATGCTTGAAAAAAACATCCCATGCCATGACCCCTATGTAGGTTGAAGTAGAAGCAGAAAGGTTGTTTCCCCGAGCAGCATTATCATTGTTACCACTGTTTGCTGTAAGTCAAGTGGACACAAGTCATAAAAAGCAATCACTTACATAAAATGTTGACAAATTTTTGCGACGAAATACAGAAATGTTTGCTGTTCAGAATTCTGTACAATGCTATTTTTTCATTAAAGATGTACTCATTATGGAAAGTGTATGATGGGATAAGAAATTACTTAATATTCAGAATGGTGGCTTAAATTTAGGATGAAGATATATTGAACAAACCTCTGATGCTGTTAAACCTTTCATCAGTTAGAAGGTTTTAATTGATTAATATGTTTCTGTAAACACCAGAAGTTCTTTCAAGTCACTGTTCCGCTAGAACTATTGGTTTTATCAGTCTTTAAAAGAGATGTCATTTCGGGTAAAACAATGCATGTCAGGTGGGAGGCCTTACTTATCATCTGCTTGTGTTTTGGTTTGGAGTCAGACTAATTTAAGTTCTAAAGCATCAATTTATAAAATGCTACATTGACTGAATGTGAATAAATTGTGTGATTTTCAAATCAAATAGAATGTATCTGCAAGTGCAAATTCACTCAAAGATTTAAACTTGTGTGTGTTCATCTTAGATTTGTTTAATACATCCTCATCAGTTGTGTGACCCTTTTATACTTTACCTCTAAGTCGTATGTTTGATGCCACCTTTCCCCCTAAAGTCAAAACAAGTAAGGAAGTTCTGAAAGCTTGTGTTTTCTAATTAACCCTGTTGTCCATTACCTTTGTGTCTTGTGATTTCTGAACTTGGTTTCTCTCCAGAGTTTCTGCTGCATTTACTGAGTTTCTCCAGTGATTTCTGTTCTGCGAGAGCATGTGCTGTGGCAAACGTGAAAACGAAATAGACTAAAAGTAACAGTGTGACGATAGGATGACTTTATGGTGTCTATTTTCTTTGCTTTAAGTGAGGAAAGGGTTGAGACAGAGGATAACACAGGGGCAGGAATGGTTGTTGGATGTTCCAGAGTATAGATGTTTCAATAGAAACAGGGAGGGAGGTAAAAGAGGTCAGGGAGTGGCATTGCCAATCAGGGGTGGTATCACAGCTGTAAAAAAGGATATCGCAGAGAAGGGTTTCTCTACCGAGACAGTATGGATGGAAGTCAGAAACAGGAAAGGAGCAGCCACTTTATTTTGAGTTTTCTGTAGATCCCATAATAGTAACGAAGACACAGAGGAACAGATTGGGAGGCAAATTTTGGAAAGGTGCAGAAGTAATAGCATTGTTGTCATGGGTGATTTTGGCTATTAAATATAGACTGAAACACCCTCAGTGCAAAGAGTTTGGATGGAGCAGATTTTGTCAGATGTGTCCAGGAACGATTTCTGACTCAATGTGTAAATACGCTGACTAGAGGGAAGATTGGATTTGGTGCTTGGCATTGAGCCAGGTGAGGTGTCAGATCTCTCGGTGGGAGAACATTTCGCTGATAGTGATCACAACTCCCTGACCTTTACTATCGTTATGGAGAAGGATAGGAGCAGACAGTATGGGAAAGCATTTACTTGGGGGAGGGGGAAGTAAAAGGCTATTAGGCAACATCTACGGATCATCAGTTTGAATCAGATGTTCTCACGGAAATGCATGATAGAAATGCGAAGGTTGCTTAGGGAGTAGTTGCTACAGTTACCAGATAGATTTGTCACACCGAGGCAAAGAAAGGATGTTATGGTGAAGGAACCTTGGATGACAAGACATTGTGAACACTGAGCCAAGGGGAAGAAGGAAGCTTACTTAAGGTCCAGGAAGCAAGGATCGGACTGTGTTCTAGAGGTCTACAAGTTATCCAGGAAGGAACTGAAAAATGGTCTTGGAGAGCTCGAGGGGGTAAGAGAAAACCTTGATCGATAGGAACAGGGAAAACGCAAAGGCTTTAGATGCTTATGTGAGAAACAAGAGGATGGCCAGAGTCAGGGTAGGGACAAACAATGGCAGTAGAGGGAGCTTGTGTGTGAAGTCCGAGGAGGTAGAAGAAGTTCTCAATGAATGTTTTGCTTCAGTATTCACTAAGGAAAGGGACCTTGATGCTTCTGAGGACAGTATGAAACAGGCAAAAACGCTTGAACAGGTTGATGTTAGGAAGGAGGATGTACTACAAATTTTGAAAGCCATGATGATAGCTAGGTCTCCTGGTCCAGACGGGTTATACCCAAGGTTACGACAGGAAGTGAGGGAAGAGATTGTTGCTCGTTTGGCAATGATCTTTGCGTCCTCAGTGTCCACTGGAGTAGTGCCAGAAGATTGGAGCAAGACAAATGTCTTTCCCTTGTTCTAGAAAGGGAATAGGGATAATCCTGGATATTACGGACGAATCAGTCTTCCTTCTGTGGTTGGTAAATTATTGGAGAGGATTCTGAGAGATAGGATTGATGATTATTTAGAGAAAAAAAAAAGTTTGATTAGAAATGTCCAGTCTGGTTTTGTGAGGGGCAGGTCATGCCTCACAAGCCTTATTGAATTCGTTTAGGATATGAAAAAAAAACACATTGATGAAGGTAGAGCAGTGGATGTAGTGTATATGTATTTCAGCAAGGCTTCACTTAAGGTTCCACATGGTAGGCTCATTCAGAAAGTAAGGGGGCATGAGATTCAAGGATGTCTGGATACAAAACTGGCTGTCAAAAATGAGACGGAGGGTGGGAGTAGATGGAAAGCATTCAGCCTGGATCTTGGTGACCAATGGTGTTCCACAGGGATCTATTCTGGGACCTCTGCTCGTTGTGATCTTTATAAATGTCTTGGATGAGGTAGTGGAAGGTGGGTTAGTAAGTTTGCTGAGGACATGAAGATTGGTGGGGCTGTGAACAGCATGGAGAGCTGTTGCAGGTTGTTATTGGACATTGACAGATTGTGGAGCTGGGCGAAGAAGTGACAGAAAGCATTCAATCTGGAGGAGTGTGAAGTGATTCATTTTGTAAGGTCGAATTTGAATGCAGAATACAGGATTAATGACAGTACTCTCTGCAGTGGGGTGGGACAGAGGGGTCTTGGAGTCTATGTCCATAGATCCCTCAAAGTTGCAACCCAAGTTGTTAAGGTTGTAAAGAAGTTGTCTTGTGTGTTGGCTTTCATGAGCAGGGGAATTGAGATTGAGATCTGTGAAGTTATGCTGCAGCTCTACAAAACTCTGGTTAGACCACACTTGGAATATTGTTTTCAGTTCTGGTCACCTCATTACGGGAAAGACGTGGAATTTTTAGAGAGGGTGCAGAGGATATTTACCAGGATGCTGCCTGGACTGAAGGGCAGGTCTTTTGAGGAAAGTTTGAGGGAGTTAGGCTTTTTTTTTCATTGGAGTGAAGAAGGATGACAGTTGACTTGATAGAGGTGTACAAGTTGATGAGAGGCAGAGATACAGTGGATACTCAGTGACTTTTTTCCTAGGGTGGAATGACTATTATGAGGGGGAATAATTTTCAGGTGATTGGTGTAAGGTATTGGGTCGATGTCAGAGGTAGGTTCTTCACACAATGGAGTGCTGGCCATGTAGAATGCATTGCCGGCAGTGGTAGTGGAGTCAGATACTCTAGAGACTTGTAAACAACTCTTGGATAGGCACATGGAGTATCGTAAAATGCATAATGTGCAGGGTAGTTTGACCTTAGTAGGATAATAGGTCAGCACAATATCTAGGGGTGAAAGGCCAGTCATGTGCTGCACTGATCTAGAGAAAAAAACGCTATGATTTTGACTATTATGGATAGGTAAACACTCATGACAGTGGTCTATAACTCTTTCCCAACAAATGAGCATCTGGTACAGTTAGATGGAGAGTAAAATAATACAGTCACAGCCATTGTGCAAAATTCTAATCCGTGTACGGCTTCACAGAAACCTTACCATGACGAAAGAGCCCATTCCACTCGTCAAGTTCACATTATACCACAGAAATGCATCCCATCCAGACCCAACGTCATCTCTGTAACTTTTCATTTACGATGGTTAATCACCCTAGACCTAACACATCTCTGTACAGCATGAGTATGTTATCAGAGTCAAATCACCTCACTTTCATATCTCTGGACTTGTGAGCAACCAGAGCAGCTGGAGTAAGCCCACACAGTTAGAAAAGAATGTGCAAATGGCACGGACAGTCGTGGTGGAAACGACATTGCGTCTATGGTACAGGAGGCAGCAGTGCCTGGCACTGAGCAACCGTCCCATGCAAATTAATTTCATAAATGTAATCTAGCAAACGAGTTGGTAGATATTATCTATTTCGAGAATTTTATTGAATAACACATTGCACAATCATCTTGGGAAAAATCTATTCTTGATTCAGTATTTTGCAACGATACAGACTTTGTTTGTAACCTGAATGCAAAATGTCCACAGGGAATTACCAAACATAACACATTGAATGTCATGTGAATCCGTGAACAGACATAAAAACAAATATAGTTCCCTTATCTCTGTAAGCTTCTCCATCACTCTGTTCTGCAATGCTGAAGGGAGAAAAAATGACTGATGTATATTTAAAAACAAAACAAGAATGAGGTTAGCACGATAACAGGTCTCATATGTTATAGAATAGGCAGCGGGACAATTGCTGAGAAAGGCTATCTTTGCACATAATCACAAATGCTTGGGGAGAGAAAGCAGGATGAGCGAGCATATTCCCTCCCTCCCAATATACTACCACATATTTGGCAAACTGCTTAGACCAGTTTTCACCTGATAACAAATTTACCGGTTCTTGTAACGAAGTCAGGCAGCAAGTCTGAGGCCTGAAATAGGAGATAACTGAAAATCAAGACAAAATAAAACATATAGGATCCCCAATGATAGCCTGGATCCTACACATACTTCGAAGAGCTGCACAGAAAACCAGTTAAAATCAGTCCACAGATCTTAAGTGGAGCCATAAGATACTGACTGGTTTAACCCGCAATCAAGACCCTTGAGGTCAGGTATAAGGATTTCTCCGTTTGACAAATGAGGTCATTCTGTGTCTCTTTATGCAACTTGTCTGCACAAACACGAGGTGACGCACTTGGGCGGGACAAACGAGGCAATAGAATGCAACATGCAAGTTAGGAACCTTGGAAGCACCGAAGATCAAATGGGCCTTGTTACGCATGTGCACCAGTTGCTTGAAGTGTCAGGACAGGTCGATAAAGCAGTTAAGAGCGTGTATGATTAAAATTACAATTACTACTCGAGTTTATGCGCTGCTACATTACTCTGGAATTGCATCAAATGCTGCTTCGGCCACAGCTGGATCATTGTGTGCAGCTCTTCAATCCCCCAGCAAGATCTCCTCCAAGCCAATCTCTGTCCTCAATTAGAATTGCATCACCATGCCCTCACTGTCATTGTGTGCAAATTCCTCGAAATCTCTTCCTCATGGCATTGCAGGTCTACCAACAGAACATGAGCTGCATCAGTTCAAGATTATCTCATACATTCAAAATTATCCATGGTCTTCGATCACTTTGCAGAATTGGTATAAAAATTGCTGAACGCTGGTATCTTGAGAATTCAATTTTGGAGCCTTTTTTTATCTCTCTTCCTTACAGCAGATCTGATAACGATTGGGCTTCTGTCCCGAAGAAGATGGAGCCTTTCTAAATGCATCTCTGTCCATATGATAGCCATGGCATCAGCGGATCTCCTCATAATGATCATTATTGTAATCTGATATCACATTTCCAGTTATCATTTTCCAATGTCATTCCTGTCTATGCACATATCCTGAAGCTGAATTTATACATAGCTGATCTTGTTATCAATTTGCCTGCTTGGTTCTGGGTTGACTTCACTTTTGATCACTTTTTACTTCTGTTCTGTAGAAAGTATAAAACATATTAGTATACCGTGAGAACTGCAGCAGCAGTCACAACCATAAGCTACGTCTTCATCTGATTAAAGGATTGTCCATTCATTTTGTGTACGGATTTCAGGAAATAATTAACAAGATGCACTGGAACTGCCCGCCAATTTATATTTCTTCTCCTCGGTCCCCAGAATAATGTACATCTGCTTTTCCAGCATGGCTACAGTTTGGATTCCTTTGACATTAATTGCCGCGTTTAATTCATTGACATGAAGACATATTCTAGTGACTAGTAAAAACCACAGATGGCTTCACAGACAGCTGAATGATCCTTCGCATGATCCAGAAAAGTACAGAAAGAAATCTATTATTGTACTTTTTGCTATTTTGTCCTGCTTTATGCAACTGAGGCTGACTGCTGTTGTGAGTTCTGTAACTTCCAGGCTTGCAACTGTAACTTATCATTTGGGTAGAAAACCAGCATAAATTGCAATTGAAACTGGAGCAATGCTCAGATGAAGTTACTGTTCAATCAATTTCATTTCCACAGTGACCTCGAGGAAAATCAGAGTAACATTTATGGATCTCCTGAGACCTCCCTCTAAATTCATTATAGCATTCATTAAACAGAGTAAGAAGAGGAGGATGACTGTGTGTTGAAAGATTAGAATTCAGATTTGAATTAAATTTTATACTCTCCCTGTGGCATTATTGTTTGGAACAATGTCTGAAGTTTTACTTAATTATCATTCTGTAGTTTTGTGTCAAGAAAAGGAAAATTTCATTTTCGAGTTGGTTCATGAGCTAGGACTGACGGCATTGAGAGCTTTATTTGGGAACACACAGTTTTATTAGCATCATTAAAAAAAACCCTTGAGGTGAAGAGATAGAATTTGGTGGTTTAGACCCTCAAATAAAATGCTGTTACCCATCATCAGGTGGACAGTAGCACACAAAAATACTATAAAACTGCTGAAGTATGACCGTTAGTGCATGATTCACAAATTAGACACCAAGAAGATTAAAATCGCCAGTGAGGCATCTTTAATCATACTGACAAACAAGTTTAATGAGCTCTTGTATTTGCATTATTGTTGAAGTAAGAGGGAGTTTTGTTTGCAGGTTGTAGTGTCCTGCAAAAATAGATAACATCTGAAGCAAAGCATCCAGAAAATGTACAGTGTTTCCACAAAAGGTAGCCATTGCAGTTTGGCCAACATGAGTTGTAATGGAGATATAATGACACATAACATTATCTCTGATACAATTTTAACCTCACTGCAAAGCCTCTTCCAGGGTTGCCTAACCTGAAGAAGTTACCCTCCTCCCTCTGGGCCTCTCCACCTATCTTCTCCTCTATCCATCTTCGATCGATCACCCCCTCTCTCCCTATTTATTTCAAAATCCTCTCCCCATCCCCCTTTTCTTATGAAGGGTCTCGGCCCAAAACGTCAGTTTTTGTGCTCCTGAGATGCTGCTTGGCCTGCTGTATTCATCCAGCCCCTCACTTTGTTATCTCAGATTCACCAGCATCTGCAGTTCCCATTATCTCCAATGAAGTTGCTCTGTTTGTAATGACATTGCGGGGATAAGAACGATCCTTTTCCTTAATCCCTTAGTTTGAAGGAGCCCAAATCGTCACACCGACCACTGCCTTCTCCTCCTTGTTTTTTATTGGTGAGAAGTAACTAGGGAGTGTTACAGGCTTTGGTTCTGGTGGCAAACTATTAGTCGTCCTGCCTTTTGAGATGCTTCTCCCTGACCGCCTCCAACTTGGTGATGTAAACTCCAGTGAGGTGTTATTGTTGCTTGATCTGATAGTTGCCCACCTGATATAGCCCTATTTGCTTCCTTCAGTGAGATCTTTCCAACTGCGTTGACCATAGATTTTCTGTAAGATAGATTTTCTGTTGAACATGAGGGCGATGTGCACCTAGTGTTCTGGTCGCTGGAGGATGTGTGGTGTCACGCCTGCACGGAGTTGCGACGCCTCAGGCCAACTCTACAGTTTGTGCTATTAATAGGGGTGTCTGTGTGTGTGTGTGTGTGTGTGTGTGTGTGTGTGTGTGTGTGTGTGTGTGTGTGTGTGTGTGTGTGCGTGTGTGTGAGTCTGCCCTTGATGGAGGCCTGGAAGAAGGCCAAATATTTGTTGGTAGACTCCCAGGAGAGTTTCCAGGGTGGCCTGAAAGTATCAGTCCCTAGATTGGAGCGGGTCGCCTTCCAGAATATAGCAATCCCGTGTCCATTGGGAAAGCATGGGATTTGGACCCTAGCCCAGGGCCTGTGGATACGAACACAGGTGAAATGAAGTGCTGCTTCTCGGTTTTGGCTTCCCTTTGCATACTGCAAAACCACCAACAGTAAAAGGCGAAAGTGAAGGTCGTGAGAGTTGGGGGTGGAGTTGAGGGGGCAAGGCAGGGTGGTGGCATGATAGATATGTCCCTTTTTTTTCCTCCATCCTCCCAAAAGGCACTACTCCTCGTGATCTGAGGGCCCAAAAAAATCTGGCTCTGCCGTCACGTCCCCGGGGATGAATTAATACATTTTCTCAAAGTGTATTCTGCCTCGCATGGGGATTAGGGAACAAACCCGCACGCCTAGACTTCCACGAGTGAGCCACGAACTTCGGAGGCTCATGTCAACGTGGTCATTGATGTCTCACCCACACCGCAAGAACTAGGCAGTGCCAGAGACAGATTTGCAGATTACACTGTTACAGATTAGCGACATAAAACGTAGGAAAGAAATAAGAACTGTTACAAATTGGTGGTAGATAATGAGCTAAACTTTGGCAGATGAGGTTTAATGTGGATAAGTGTGAGGGTATCCCAATTTGGTCAGTGGAATAGAAAGGCAATTTATTATCGAAAAGAAGACAAATTTCAGAATACTTCAGTGCAGAAGGATTTTAATGTTTTCAGACATGAGTCACAGCAACTGGCACGTACGTACAGCAGTTAATAAGTAAGGCAAATGAAATGTTCCAATTAGCTGCTAAAGGAGAAGAGTATACAAGTAGGAAGGTGTTGCTGCGATGCTATAAGCTATGCATAACACAGCTTTTACAGTTTTGTTGATCCACTGATGGTCATGAAACATTTGTCACTTGTCCGGAAAGAGCAAACTCTTGCCATCTACAGCTCTACTAAGCAACACCAGCTCAGCAATAACCTGCTCACTGCCGCACAGTACGGGTTCCACTGGGGGCACTCAGCTCCTGATCTTATTACAGCCTTGGTTCAAGCATGGAAAAAAATGCTGCGTTCCAGAGGGGTGAGGTGAGAGTAACGGGTCTTGATATTTAGCTCTGAGTTGACTGCATGTTTTGCATGAAGGATCCCGGAATGGCAAGCTGGAATATATGAATATTCTGGAAAAAAAACTCTCTATTGGTTGCTATGATTACGAATCAGACTCGTGCTTGTGGTTGAAGGTCAGTCATGTCTATTCCAGTACATCTCTGCAAGTGTTCATGAATGTCGTGAAGTAGACACGGGCAGCTTCAGATGCTTTCTAAATATGCTTCCCATCATCTTAATGTTAGATTTGCGAGTTTTTGCAGAAAATAGCAAAATGATCAGCACTATTCCCAACTCCTCAGAAATTGAAATATAAGGGCTTTCCAGTCCTGAATGATCTCCTCGAATAAACTGCTGGGTGATTTGTCAGAGATTTGCCAGAGTACTGTTGCTCAAAAATGTTTTCATGCAATTTGACCCAACATATTTGTGGGTCTTCGTTACACCTGAGATGTCAATGTCTTTTTTTCTGGTTTATTTGATTAGATAATGAACAAGGTGTTGCTCTTGTTTGGTACAAGCTGGGTGACCCATAGACTGACATAGCGCTTCATTAGAGTGCACGGCAATTCTACCTGTTGTGATATGCTTGTGAAAAAAAAAACAGACCTGTTTGCAACGGCCCATTTTTCAGCTCCTGGCCCAAAGCATTAGCTGCAATAATACAAGTAAATATTTATAGTCTTATGTAAATACTTCACGTAACAGTCCTTTCAGTTCATCAGTTTCAAACTTCTACCTCCCTTTGCGAAAACAGATCTCCAGAATTCATCTAACACCAATTCTCTCTGACCTCAAATATGTGTTGTGTCATTACTCAGCCATCTTCTCATAAAATAATGTCCTCTCATCCAAAATACCTATTCCAATCATAGCCATTCATAATATTGACTTACAACACAAATCTTTGGGCCCAGTCAGCATGGTGGTGAATGTGCTGCTGTGTCTCCAGTTTAATCACACTCTTCTTACAAAACGTTTACCAGAATGGCACGCAATATCCAAGTTGTAACATATCTAGTGTTTTTTTTGGCAGTTCCAACAGAAACTCTTCTATGGTATGCATCGTCCCGTGCTGCAAAACAATTTTTTTCTTAACTCCCTCATGTATCTCCCTTCTTCCTTCAGAAATCTTTTGGTATATACATTATGGTCTCTTTAGTATTCATGATGTGGATGTGCTCATGCTGGAATGGTGTGGGTATGGTCAGAAGTCAGATGACACCATGATTTAGTCTCACAGGTTCATTTGGAATTATAAGCTTTTGGAATGCTGCCTCTTCACACAATGAAACCACAAGTTGATTTCTGATCTAAATCATAAACATCAGCCATTCCCACTGCCGGTCTTGCAGTTCTAACTCTCTGTTCTTACACACGCATTCTCACTCTTGGAAGACATAGTAAGAGCTTCCTTGTCGAGTAACAAGTCAACAAAAGCAACTGCTGATGTAAGCCAAATCTGGAAACCAAAATCCTAGTTTTCTGGGAGTTTCATCTGCCTTCCCATTCTATTGTTTCATTTTTTAAAAGAAGAAACCTCACAAGCTGCGTAATTTGTTGGCTTTAGATCAGACTGTTTAACTTATTTGTCTCAAACTTTCTGCATTAAAGAGAGGACAACACATACCTCTTGAAGCCGTCTTGTTGTCAGGCATTATCAGTAACAGTGAAAAGCGACACATGCTCTTTCTACGACTTGCAGTGTCGCTATGAAATGATGGACACGGATATTCACAGACAGCGATGAGATACTAGTGATCATTTTAAGTGGTGAAGGACTGAGAGGTCTTCTCCTACTCCTTTCCAGAAATGTTTCAAAGGGATGTTGACCCCTTTCTTGACCACTTTGTCAGGAACTACCATACAAATAGGAACAAGGCATCAATGATCCACTTCTAGCAATTCATTGATAGCCTGAAACAACAGAACATTACTGAATTGGCTGGAATGACAAAGCCTGTGAGATTCGGGTTGTAAATTGTCCAACCCAATACGAATGTAAGACTACAACGAGTTTATATTTAGATAACCATAAATCGACTGCAGCAGGATAAATTTCTCAGCAAGATTCATCCTAGGTACTGACAGCGTTGGGATGTCTAAATACTAACTGTTCTTTCGTAAAGTGCGTAGGCCCAAATAAAATTGCTCAAACTTTGACCCAAATGGTGTTATTTATCTGTCAGTACATCACTCTGTGTGGTAGATGCCCACAGAGTCTCATTGTGAAATGAAAATATTGCCTGCTTTCAGTTGTGGAAAACAGTGCATACTCAGATAAAGTCTCTGAGTTTAAACATTTAATGGAATGTTAACACAAATCATTGGATGAAGACAATGTAATTCTCGATGATCGGCCCATTGTAAAATAATAAAATAAGTTAAAGTTTTAAGAAATACTGATATTGTGTAATGCTGTATAAAATTGGGCAATGTCACATGTTATTAATAACTAAATGAATGACTGAAATCAGGAAATGAGTGGTTAATTGCATAAACTTGAGAAGATGTAATCATCTCAATGCAGCTGGAAGTTACTTTTTTGAAAAAACATTTCTTGCTCCTATACTTTCTGATCCTTATTTGGTTACTGACTAGTTTTCCATGAATAGTTTTGATTTATTAGAACACTTATTATTGCATAGGAACATGTTGTTCACATCTATTATTCTCAAATTAGTGTCGTCAGATTAAGGGAAGATCATACCTTCTCTAGTCTGTCAATACAATTAGTAAGAGACACCTCTGCTCTTATTTTAGCACACCTTCAGCAGTGCTCTCTGTCACACAGAAGACAAATTTGTGTCCTTCCTTTTCAAAATGCGTTTTAAAAAAATAAGATAGGCTGGACCAGCATTTAGTGCCCAGAAGTAATTGTGGAAGATCTGAAGTCACATGTAGATCAGACTATGGAAGGATGGCAAACTTCCTCCCATAAAAGACATTCATAAACTAAATTGTTTTATGATATTGTTGTAGACGCTTCAGCGAACTTTTCATTCCACTAATTGCATTAAATCCAAACTTCACGAGCTGTTACATTGAGATGTAAAAATGCATTTACATAGGTGTTTTCTTCGAATGCTGGATTATGAGGCCAGAAACAATGTCACTATTCTAGCATGTCCCCACTTCTCCAGATTATCATTCATTTGGATCAAGTCATCTGACACCATTGTTAGCTTTTAAGACTGTAAGATCCATTGTCCTTTTTCCACTGATCACATTTCAAGCTGACAAAGAATGAAATGTTATAACTATACTACCTGATCCAGTTAATTTTAGACACCAGATGAAAGGTATGTATTAACAAAGGATCTCTGTTTGGGAATTGTGGGGTATAAGGTTATCAAGGCGAAGAAGTCATTTGGTGAATAAAATTTGGTGTGAATCTTGCAATTTTTAGCAGAGGTATAAATGAAGCTCAATTTGTTTAAGAAGGAAAGTCAGAGAAATGGCATTACAGTGCTCGTTCAGTTAGATAATAAAACAGGGAATTGACTGTCTGAACAGCATAGATAGGCAAGGTTACCGGGTATCAGTGACTTTTTTTTCTTTTGTCCGTGTGCATGTGAGTGCACAGTTAAGTGTTTAGATGTCTAAATAATGCTATTCTCACTAATTGTATTAGTGACGATACTAATTTTCCATGTACTCGGGATTTTTGAATGGGATTTGTTCAATTACAAAATCACACCAAAATTAAACATTATGGCCCCACATTTGTAAGTGGCTCATTCTCATATGATCAATTTTCTGTCCATTACAAGCACCTGAGGAATACCATGAAATGAACAGCTACTTATTATGAACAATTGCCAATCACGTAACTGTTTATACTGCACTTTTTTGCTGCAGATGCTACGAGCTTATCTTAGCTCAGCAGCAGAAATCTGGGATGATACAGTTCAAGGTGTGTTGCTGGGCAGTAGTACTCATATGAAATTGTGCAACATGTCAACGATCAGTGGAGTCCATCAAAAGAAATTCGCACTTCATGCTAATGTAACATTGAATATGTATGTACCCTTATTACCTAATTTCTTACTGGAACAACTTCTTCTACAATTACTAATTTTTGGATCGATTGGTCCATTGTACTCATGGTTGTTCAAAATGTTCTCTCCTTCATTTAGGAGAGTTCAGTTGAATCTCTGGAAAGCTTACACACTTGTTCAGATAAGCCCCTGTCATCCCCAAGCTACTAGAATCCCAGAGAATTACTCTCTCATACGAGCGAGACAACTGGTGTCAGATTTCACATGAGGATCACCTTACCAAAGCCAAGGGGTGAGCGTCGAACTCAGCTAGAAAAGTAAATGAATCTTTGCTCTTAGCACCACTCTGCATTGCAAATGACCCATTAACCAAGAAAGATAAATGTTCTCTTTTCAGCCAATACCAATATGATCGTTGAGTTCATTTGCTTTCATTGTTACAAGTGATCCTTGTTTAAAAACTTGTCATTCTGTCAACGCTCCTTATCATTCATCTTATCCATGCTTGTCCTCCTAAAATGTTCTCCAATTCCTCAACCACTTTTGTTCCAAACTATTCTTACTTTTCTCTTGCCTAACATATCTCATCAAGATTTTTTTTCATCTCAGTTCAAAGATTACAAAGCAGTACGTTATTTTAAAACCCTATTATCTTGTCCAGCTCCTAAAAATAATGTCCTGAACTCTACAAACTGCTGCAGATTTACAAAAATCCATGGTTTCTGCGAAGATGACCTCCTTGTACAGCCGTCTTTCTTGGTAATATAGTGAAGTCTCCAAAAACTCATTATCTTAATTAATAGGACAGACTAGAAGATGGCCTTCATTCCACAAACCTTATCACCAGACCGTATCCAGATACCAAAAAACTTCCCTGATTTCTACAACTTCCCTCTGCAACTACATTATGACTGCTACACTGCTCAGAATGGGGAGAGCTGTGAGGTTTTGGAATGCGTAGCTATCCTGGTGAGTTTCTGTTAACTTCGAAGTCTGAGCTGCATCATGAGCAAGGATTGCTCCCTGAACGGAGGACTATGAGCACTCTCCATTGTGTGAGTTCAGAAGATGTGTACCCTGTGAAGGCAAATGCAGAAGGAGTTCACCTTCAATGAACTTGGCACTGGGCATCATGTGCACCTATAATCTCGAGAGTTTGAGCATTGTATCTTCTCTTGAACATTTCCCAGCATCATCCCTTTACTTCATGACAGCAGGGGTTTTAGCTAGCTGGGATACCCAGGAAGGACATCCTTCACAATTATTGTCACCCTATGCTGTTACTATGCAAAGCCCATTGACCTGGTAACATCGATAAGTTTGAAATTGTGTTTTTAGTCCACAAGGATTAGTAATGTCTATGCTAGTGTATTTGGAGTAACTGAAAAGGAATATTTCACCAGCATTCTAGTCTGTTGTACTACACAAATTTTCAGTTCTGAATTATTTATTATAACGTTCATAGACATTTTCATCTTTCAGAAATTATGTCACTCTTAGCTGTGGAGACTGTCAGATGTCATAATCATTTATCACATGTTGGAAAAGGTTATAAGGGATAGGGTTTATAATCATCTAGAAAAGAATAAATTGATTAGGGATAGTCAGCACGGTTTTGTGAAGGGAAGGTCGTGCCTCACAAACCTTATTGAGTTCTTTGAGAAGGTGACCAAACAGGTAGATGAGAGTAAACCGGTTGATGTGGTGTATATGGATTTCAGCAAGGCATTCGATAAGGTTCCCCACAATAGACTATTGTACAAAATGCGGAGGAATGGAATTGCGGGAGATATTGCAGTTTGGATCGGAAATTGGCTTGCTGAAAGAAGACAGAGAGTGGTAGTTGATGGGAAATGTTCATCCTGGAGACCAGTTACTAGTGGTGTACTGCAAGGGTCGGTGTTGGGTCCACTGCTGTTTGTCATTTTCATAAATCACCTGGATGAGGGCGTAGAAGGATGGTTTAGTAAATTTGCAGACGACACTAAGGTCAGTAGAGCTGTGGATAGTGACGAAGGATGCTGTAGGTTGCTGAGAGGCACAGACAAGCTGTAGAGCTGGGCAGAGGTGGCAAATGGAGTTTAATGCAGACAACTGTGAGGTGATGCACTTTGGTAGGAGTAACCGGAAGGCAAAGTACAGGGCTAACGGTAAGATTCTTAGCAGTGTAGATGAGCAGAGAGATCTTGGTGTCATGTACACAGATGCTTGAAAATTGACACCCAGATTGACAGGGCTGTTAAGAAGGCTTACAGTGTTTTAGCTTTTATTAATAAAGGGATCGAGTTCCGGAACCAAGAGGTTATGGTGAAGCTGTACAAAACTCTGGTGCGGCCGCACTTGGAGTATTGTGTACAGTTCTGTTCAGCACATTATAAGAAGCATGTGGAAGCTTTGGAAAGGGTGCAGAGGAGATTTACTAGGATGTTGCCTGGTATGGAGGGAAGGTCGTACGAGGAAAGGCTGAGGGACTTGAGGCTGTTTTCATCAGAGAGAAGAAGGTTGAGAGGTGACTTAATTGAAACATATAAAATAATCAGAGGGTTAGATAGGGTGGATAGGGAGAGCCAATTTCCTAGGATGGTGACAGCGAGCATGAGGGGGCATGGCTTTAAATTGAGGGGTGAAAGATATAGGACAGATGCCAGAGGTAGTTTCTTTACTCAGAGAGTAGTAAGGGAATGGAACACTTTGCCTGCAACGGTAGTAGATTTGCCAACTTTAGGTACATTTAAGTCGTCATTGGACAAGCATATGGGCGACCATGGAAGAGTGTAGGTTAGATGGGCTTGAGATCGGTATGACAGGTCGGCACAACATCGAGGGCCAAAGGGCCTGTACTGTGCTGTAATGTTCTATGTTCGATGTTCTATGTATGTGCATATGTCAAGGTTGTAACTACTTGGAGATCCCTGGAACTCACTGTGGGCAGAGAGTTCTCATAAAGTGCATATTTCCCCATCTGAGAATGACAGGGCATGTTTTTAATCAAAGTAGAACCTTCCACTTGCATATTTAAATGAATTGAATGCTGACCAAAAATCGGAAAATAGTCCATCATTTTTGTTTTAGACATAACATTTTTCATGAAAAATCGCATTGAACTGAAGAATGTTCATCATTCTGCATAAGACCATGAGACATAAGACAAGGAGTGGAAGTAAGGCCATTCGGCCCATCAAGTCCACTCTGCCATTTAAATCATGGCTGATGGGCATTCCAACACCACTTCCCTGCACTCCCCCCGTGGCCCTTGATTCCTTTTGAGCTCAAGAATTTGGCGATCTCTGCCTTGAAGGCATCCAACGTCCCAGCCTCCACTGCACTCTGCGGCAATGAATTCCATTACTGAATCGTCATTATTACATATCAGGAACTTGAAATGTCGGAGATTTAGTTGTGCATGTCACAACGTTCTGCGTAAAGTGATCACAAAGATACAACAATAATGATATTTCTCATTTTTTTCCTTTCAATTAACTGATATCAGAATACATGACCAAGGAGATGCCAACAGTTTCTTCAGCTCTTGTCTGAATTTAGTTTGTGCGGCTGCATAAATGCACACATTTGTACATGAACTTAAATGCATGAGCATATAGCCGGTTTCAGTGGCAATATAGGCAGAAGCTGCATAATGACCTTGATAAAGCGAAGTACTCGTTATCTTTGAAGATAAAAAACTCACAGAGGCTGTCAGCCATAAAAGTATGAAACTGATTGATACAGTGAAGAGCAAAATTATGGATCTCCTTCGAATCTGAATCTCTGGGTCACTTTGAGCCTCATTTTGGCATGCCCGGATGGCTTTGCGAGCTCTGTTGGCTACTAAAATACGTCTGACTGTTAAACAATAAAACAGGAGTATGAAAGAAAATGGAAGGCAAACAACGAAAGTACTTTGTAACCAAGAGAATGCTTCACCTGATGGAGAAGTAAAGAAGGTCAACTTGATACGACAACCCCACTGTAAATGATCAATTACCTGTTCAGGTTCATATGCAAACCAGTAAGGTATGTTTGCAAGCCATACCAAGACAGTGGTGCTCATTATAACTGTAGCCGCTGTCCTCATTCTGCAATACTTCTTTTTCAGCTTCTCACAACATATAGCTACATATCGATCAAATGGGAAGAAGACGGTAAACCACACTGCTAGGTATACATTGACTGAGCTCATGTAGATAATAAACTTACAAACTCCAGTGTAGGAGAAGACTGAGTGTTTAAAGTGAAAACTGAAAACTTGGTGCACAGTTACGTTGAAGATCATGATCAGAAGAGCTGCTGATGCCATGGCCACCATGTACGTAGAAGGACAGTCAGAAAGACCACACTTTCCCCTGGAGAGAATTATTAATGTCACCAGGTTTGCTGTAAGTCGAGTGGAAAAGAAAAGTTGTAAAACTAGATCACTCAGAAAACAACAAAAAAAGTCTACAAAATTTTCTGAGGAAATACATAAAGGCAATGATACTCAATCTTGTGCATAGTAGCATTTAAATTAGATCGAAATGAATTTGTGGTCTTCCATTATGGAATAATAAAACACAGAATACCAAGAATAAAAGGGGTGAAATTTGCTTTGTATACAACATCCTCTGGTTAAATGCTTTGGCCCTCCAATTTGTGTGAAGTCATAATGAACAAAACTTTCTGAATAACCAGTACCAGACTATGGCAGTGGCTGAAACCAGAAACCTTCAGTCAAGTGGGAGATTTGATGATTTCTTCATAATACAGTAACACTCGCAGAGTAAATTTAGAATTAATACTCCCTGAGATTCGAATCTAATTGTCCTTATTCAACGTCTGAACTCCCACACAAAGACAGCCTGACAGACAAAAAGATGCAGTTAATGGATAAATAAAGACGAAGTAAAATTAAATGAGATTTAACTGATCTGGTTTCTTAAACTATTTCCACAATCCATAACATCATAAGCATATTACATTGTATCTTCGATAACTGCGTGAAGAGCTGGATGAACACAACAGGCCAAACAGCATCAGAGGAGCAGGAAAGCCAATGTTTCGGGTCTGAATGCTTCTTCAGTGATGGGCATGGGAAGAGGATTCTGAAATAAACGGAGACAGAGGGGGGAGTTGGATGGAAGATGAATAAAGGAGCATATAGGTGGAAAGGAGATGGACAGATCAGGGAGGCTGGGATAGACCCAGTAAAGGCTACTGTAGGTGGAGAGTAAGGATGGGGGTTGGTCAGTCAAAGGAGGACAGGTCAAGGAGGCAGGGATGAGGTGGCAAGTAGGAGGTGGGGGTGGTAATGCCACTTTTAGAACACTGCGTTTGATTCTGATATCCCAGTTAAAAGGAGGATGTCATGAAATTTGAAAAGGCTCAGGCAAGATTGACTAGAATTTTGAAGGGTCTCTGAGTTTGATCTGTAGGCTAGAGTGAATAGAATGGGTTTATTTTCCTGGAGGATTGAACGGTGAGTGGTGACCTTATAATGTTTATAAAATCATCAGCGGGTGGATAGGGTGAATAGACTTTTTTTTTTGTTTTCCCTCTAGTTGGGAGCATCCAAAACTACAGGGCATAGGTTTAAATATTGAGAGAGGAAAGATTCAAAGGGAACCTCGGTGCAACATTTTCACATAGAGGGTGGTGCATGCATGGGATGAGCTGCCAAAGGAAATGGTGTAGGTTGGTGCCATTACAGAAGTAAAAAGATATCTGGATGGGGCAATGGATCTGTAGAGTGTATCGAACTAATGCTAGCAAATGGAGCTGGATTAATTTCTCAAATTTGGTTGGCATGGATGAGTTGGACCAAAGAGTCTGTTTCCATCCTTTATATCTCTATAACTGTATGTCTCCTAATAATTTCAGGAAAGAAAATAATATTTTTGACTTACCAGGAATGCCAAAGATAGCGAGAATCGGATAGTAAATCATCTTTATCGGTAGAATTATCGGTTGTGCCATTCTCAGAATAATATTGAAAGGTATCCAGATTGATGGCTTCATTTGCAATGTATCTGAGAACAGTGAGTATTCCATTTTTATAGAACCATCTGTTATGGTTGACGGCACAATAAATTGATTAAAACCTTTCCAGAGTTGCGTTCATTAATGTTTTATTTTGCCACTTTATTTCACCAGCCTCATCCATAAGGAGATGACAAAATTGAGTAACAGATGTGACTTTATCTGAAATAAACAAACCGAATAACATCACAGATTGGAGGGATTTGCATGGTCCCAGAGGAAGAGAAATAGATTATTGTAACCAGACATTATGTCAGCTACCTTTCACTTCTAGTGAATATGTTACGTCTTCAAGTCTTGCAACTCAACAGAACATAAAACAATGAGAGGTGATCTAATTGAAAGGAAATGAATGGGCTTGAAATGTCCTCATCAGAGTTTCAGACGAGATTGCATTGTCTCAGGATAAAGGGGAAATATGGATGTGAGTAATATTGAATCAGCCATGATCCCTTTGAATTGCACAGCAGATGAAGGAGGAAAGTGAGAGAGGAAATAGCTGGGGCCTTAACAGATATCTTTGCAGCATCCTTGAACATGGGTCAGTTCCCAGAGGACTGGAGAATTGCTAATTTGACCCTTTGTTTAAGAAGGGTAGCAAGAATAATTCAGGTAATTATAGACTGGTGAGCCCGACGTCAGTGGTGGGGAAGCTGCTGGTGAAGATACTGATTGAAAGGATTTATTCACGTTTGGAAGAAAAATGGTCTTATTAGTGATAGGTAACATGGTTTTGTGCAGGGAAGTTCACATCTTACCAACCTGATAGAATTCTTTGAGGAAGTGACAAATTTGAAAGATGAGTGAAGGGCTGTAGATGTCATATGCATAGGCTTCAATAAGGCGTTTGATAAGGTTCTGCATGGAAGGCTGATGGAGAAAGTAAAGTTTCATGGGGTCCAGGGTGCACTGTCTAGATGGATAGAGAACTGGGTGGGCAACAGGGGACAGTGAGTTGTATTGGAAGGGAGTTTCTCAAAATGGAGAACCCTGGCCAGTAGTGTTCCACAGGGATCCATGTTGGGAGCACTGTTGTTTGTGATATACATAACTGATCCAGAGGAAGGTATAGATGGTCTGATTAGCAAGTTTGCAGATGACACTAAGATTTGTGGAGTGGCAGACAGTGAAAGGGACTGTCAGAGAATGCAACAGAATATAGACAGATTGGAGAGTTCGACAGAGAAATGGCAGATGGAGTTCAATCCAGGAAAATGCAAGGTGATGTATTTTGGAAAATCCAACTCAAGAGCGAACGATGTGGTAAATGGAAAAGCTCTGGGGAAAATTGATGTACAGAGAGGTCTGGGTGTTTAGGTTCATTGCACCCTGAAGGTGGCAACGCAGGTTGGTAGAGTGGTCAAGAAGGCATATGGCATGCTTTCATTCATTGGACGGGGTATTGAGTACAAGAGCTGGCAGGTCATGTTACAGTTGTATAGAACTTTGATTTGACTACATTTGGAATACTGTGTACAGTTCTGGTCGCCACATTACCAAAAGGATGCAAATACTTTGGAGAGGGTGCAGAGGAGGTTCATCAGGATGTTGCTTGGTATGGAGGGTGCTAGCTATGAAGAGAGGTTGAGTAGATTAGGATTGTTTATGTTAGAAAGATTGAGGTTGAGGGGGACCTGATTGACATCGAAATAATCGTGAGAGGTATAGACGGGGTGAATAGCATTAAGCTTTTCCCAGAGTGGGGTCTCAATTACCAGGGATCCCGATTTCAATGAGAGAGGTGAAAAGGTTCTGGGAGATATGCATAGAAATTTATTTATGCAGAGGGTTATGGGTGCCTGGAAGGCTTTGGCAGCGGAGGTGGTAGAGGTGGGCATGATAGTGTCATTTAAGATGCATCGAGACAGATACATGAATGAGGAGGGAGCAGAGAGATACAGATTCTTGAAATTTAGGTAACAGGTTTAAATAGAGGATCTGGATCAGCGCAGATTTGGAGTGCCAAAGGCCCTGTTCCTGTGCTGTAATTTTTCTTTGTTCTTTGTACATGTGATTCAAACTTCAAAAAAAGTATGCACCTGAGCCCCTTGGTCTCTGTGTTCTCCAACTTTCCCCAAAGCCATAACTTTAATTTTATATGCCCTGCCAAGCTTTGTTTTCCCAAAATGCAATACCTCACATTTATTCAAATTGGGATCCACCTGACATTCCTCAGTCTCTTGACACAACTGACCAATGTATCTTTGCAATCTTCGATTGCCTTCTTCTTTAGCATATGTACAGAGAATTTTGTTGTCATCTGCAAACTTAAGAACCATGCCTTCTGCATTCTCATCTAAATCATTTTCTTAACTGGTGAATAGAATTGGAATCAGAACTGCTCCTTGTGGAACACCGTTGGAAACACAGTTTGAGTCCAAAACACAGTCATCCACCAGCACTCTCTGTTCCCTACTGCTAAGCAAGCCTTGTATCCAATGCAGAAGCTCATCCTCAACCCAACATGATTTAACCTCAGTGATTTGTCCTCCATGCAGAACTTGAACAAAACTTTGGCACGAATAACGTGGTACATGGCATAGAATTATTTATGTAGATCACTAAGTCCTTGCAATATCTGAGGGGGGCAGTTTCCTTATGTATACTTAAGATTGATAGCTTTTGGGTCACCTTGGAAGTCAACAGTTATGGACAAGGAAGAGGAAAGTGGATGTGAGAAATTTCAAATCATTGATTTACAGAATGTCAGAGCAGACCCGCCAGTATGAAAGGCCTACTGCTGTTCCCATATATTTTGTTCTTGCTTTTCACTGACAATGCGATGCAAAGGAAGGGTATTGTTTGACGAAGTGATTTCCTTTGTGGAAGATGTAAGTGAAATAGCTACAAAAAGCTATCGATGCAAGCATTACATGCTTTAATACATAAATGGCACTGAGCAAGTTACCCCTTTGTTGATTTATAAAGAATATCAGAACATCACAAAACGTTAAACAACTCACAAAGTATCTCACCATCTGGAGACAGAGATCAAACAGTTAGAAGTGGTTCAATGGAATTCTCCAACGTACCCATTCCTATTTCGCTCTGTTTTTCTCGATATGGTGGATTTTCGGGGTGTCAACATCAAATTGGGAGGATGTTGCTCATATGAATAAACAATAAATAAGGTCACAATAGCTCTGCTTTGCATGGAATTCAATGACTGAAAATTAACTCCGTGAGAGAGAACAATTGTGAAAAAGAACATTGACCTGGTACAGGGAGATCAAACAAAATGCCTGGGTAAGGCGGATGGCCTCAAGGCCCTCCGCTTCTTCCTGTCCCGCAGGCCCGACCAGGCCCCCTCCACCGACACTCTCATCCGCCTAGCGGAACTCGTCCTCACACTCAACAACTTCTCTTTTGACTCCTCCCACTTCCTACAGACTAAGGGGGTGGCCATGGGCACCCGCATGGGCCCCAGCTATGCCTGCCTCTTTGTAGGTTACGTGGAACAGTCCATCTTCCGCACCTACACAGGCCCCAAACCCCACCTCTTCCTCCGGTACATTGATGACTGTATCGGCGCCGCCTCTTGCTCCCCAGAGGAGCTCGAACAGTTCATCCACTTCACCAACACCTTCCACCCCAACCTTCAGTTCACCTGGGCCATCTCCAGCACATCCCTCACCTTCCTGGACCTCTCAGTCTCCATCTCAGGCAACCAGCTTGTAACTGATGTCCATTTCAAGCCCACCGACTCCCACAGCTACCTAGAATACACCTCCTCCCACCCACCCTCCTGCAAAAATTCCATCCCCTATTCCCAATTCCTCCGCCTCCGCCGCATCTGCTCCCACGATAAGACATTCCACTCCCGCACATCCCAGATGTCCAAGTTCTTTAAGGACCGCAACTTTCCCCCCACGGTGATTGAGAACGCCCTTGACCGCGTCTCCCGCATCTCCCGCGACACATCCCTCACACCCCGCCCCCGCCACAACCGCCCCAAGAGGATCCCCCTCGTTCTCACACACCACCCTACCAACCTCCGGATACAACGCATTATCCTCCGACACTTCCGCCATTTACAATCCGACCCCACCACCCAAGACATTTTTCCATCCCCTCCCCTGTCTGCTTTCCGGAGAGACCACTCTCTCCGTGACTCCCTTGTTCGCTCCACACTGCCCTCCAACCCCACCATACCCGGCACCTTCCCCTGCAACCGCAGGAAATGCTACACTTGTCCCCACACCTCCTCCCTCACCCCCATCCCAGGCCCCAAGATGACATTCCACATTAAGCAGAGGTTCACCTGCACATCTGCCAATGTGGTATACTGCATCCACTGTACCCGGTGCGGCTTCCTCTACATTGGGGAAACCAAGCGGAGGGTTGGGGACCGCTTTGCAGAACACCTCCGCTCAGTTCGTAACAAACAACTGCACCTCCCAGTCGCAAACCATTTCCACTCCCCCTCCCATTCTCTTGATGACATGTCCATCATGGGCCTCCTGCACTGCCACAATGATGCCACCCGAAGGTTGCAGGAACAGCAACTCATATTCCGCCTGGGAACCCTGCAGCCATATGGTATCAATGTGGACTTCACCAGTTTCAAAATCTCCCCTTCCCCCACTACATCCCTAAACCAGCCCAGTTCATCCCCTCCCCCCACTGCACCACACAACCAGCCCAGCTCTTCCCCCCCACCCACTGCATCCCAAAACCAGTCCAACCTGTCTCTGCCTCCCTAACCGGTTCTTCCTCTCACCCATCCCTTCCTCCCACCCCAAGCCGCACCCCCAGCTACCTACTAACCTCATCCCACCTCCTTGACCTGTCTGTCTTCCCTGGACTGACCTATCCCCTCCCTACCTCCACACCTACACCCTCTCCACCTATCTTCTTTACTCTCCATCTTCGGTCCGCCTCCCCCTCTCTCCCTATTTATTCCAGTTCCCTCCCCCCATCCCCCTCTCTGATGAAGGGTCTAGGCCCGAAACGTCAGCTTTTGTGCTCCTGAGATGCTGCTTGGCCTGCTGTGTTCATCCAGCCTCACATTTTATTGTCTGGGTAAGGCGTCAGCTTCTCAATGAGAAACGCCTACAACATTTGCTGATAGAATGAAATATCAGCACATGCATACAGGAATATATATGTATACAAGTTATTCATTTCTGACAATTAAATCCGAAGGATGAATTTCAGAGCAATTTTTGTTGCTGATACTTAAGTAACTGGGTTGTATTTTGAAGTACAATTGCTGCAGATATGTCAAACCGTTGGGTTATTCTCTCATTAGGGAGAGGTGGCTGCTGGTGGTTTAACCTGAAAGTCAACACCCTCACGCAAGGTGAGAGGAGAATTCTTCTGATAAAGGAAAATCTTTCATGGAAACTTCAGCTGCTATGGAAAATGAATCCACTCTGCCTGCCTTATTGGGAGTTGCAAACCGGCTAACTGAACTACACGGACCACACATGGGTTGTGGTACACAGCATTTTTCACCCTTTGGTGTTTAGAAGAGTATGAGGAACAAGTTAAATATTCAGAAATAAGATGCTGAATGATCTTGGAAAGGTTGATGTGAAAGGCAAATGTTCTTCATACATACAAGATTACCAGAAGAATTGACAGGACAGATGTGCAAAACTTGCTGGTGAAATCCTGCAGAATCTCACGGGACTCTGAATGTTATCTCTGTTGTCTCTCCACAGATGCTAGTCGATGTGCTGAGTTTCTCCAACATTTTATGTTTCCGAATGCATCAGATTTCCAGCATCCAGCATCTTTGTTTTAATTCTGATGAGGAGAGATGTTTGTCCTTGTCAGAGAGACTGATAAAGGGTCGACAATGTAAGGCAGAGATATTGAGTAATGTCTTCTCTCAGAGTGTGAGAAACTTCAGAGCACGGAGGGCTGGTGAGGCCGAATCATGACGCATATTCAGGATTGAGACAGACTTTCATCACTAAAGAAATCGAGGGTAATGGGGAAAAGACAGAAAGTTAGAGCTATGTTTAATTGGATCAGCTGTGATTTCATTGAATGATCAAACAGATTCGATAGGCTCGTTGGCTTACTCCTGCTCCTCCATCTTTTGAACTTTTAAATGATTTCTCTTGTGCATCACTCCAGAGCTACTGGTCTCTGTTTTTAAATTAATGTTTGCCTTTGAAGGACAAAGATTAGACGTTTTTATTTCTCTCCCTTGGGATGTTCTATGATTTTAGAACTGCCTCTCCTGCAGATGGTGGAATCAGGGTTATTAAATAACTTTAATGTATGGTTAAATATGTTAGTGTTAGTGGAAAATAGAAAGCAATCGACAGTATTTGTGGTGTAAGTGTATTTAAAAAAGAAATTTAAACAAACACAATCAAGACAGCAATAATCTTATTGAACAGCAGGGCATGATAAAGGGCCAAATGACCTTGTGCTGCTCCTATTTTATTTTTAAACTCCAACGACCCATGTGTGTTAGAAGGGATAAGGGCTAGCTTTTAACGTTGCTGGCAATATTGCACGTGAAGTTCTGTAAACTCTCCTGAGGAATTGCTAACTTCAGTAACTGCCCTGATCTCAAGTATTCAATTAGTAACAATATGGTTTCCAAAGTTGCGGTTTTATCTCATGTCACAGTGCTGGTTTGCAACGGTGAATAAAGTGAGATCATTCAATTCAATTGCTGAACCAGTAACATTTACCATTGTGAAAATGCAATGCCTTTAACAGATCCTTTTGTTTTTCTTTTCGAAGCAATGCTTTAAAACAGAAGGAAGTAGCTTTCCAATGAAAACTCGCAAAATAAACGGCTCGTGAGTCCTTTGTTATATTTTAATGAAACTGAAAAAATAAATGTATGCTTGTAGTCAATCTCCCACAGAAGTAGGTATTTTGGCTTTGTTTTTTAGAAGTAGTTATTGTTGTTGGGGTCTCAGTAGTGTCTGGAAGCTGCAGTGCGTCACCCACAGCTTCACTATCTCAGAGCTATCTCTTTGTGTATTCCTGCTGCTGAAGCAGGTGAAACAATATGAATATGCCTTTGTAAAAGGTGTGTTTATGGGATGTAACTATATTGGAAGAATTAATTCAAAATAATGACTGTATCTGTTGTTCTGCTGAGCATTTCCATTGAATTACAGCTCCAACAATTATTTTCTTTATTCTTTCTTTTGCTACATTTCACCTATAGTGTATCAATAAATTTTGCTTTGCTTCAAATCTGATCTGACCAATTGAATTTCACTTGGAATGCAACTCCTTGCGCTTGGTTATGATTTGGGCTATCTTCTCAGCATTTGTGTAGATGTTTTGATGTAGTCAGTAACAAATGAAGACCTCTTCTCACAATCAGAATCTCCACTTCCAGAGTAAAGGTCCCTCTGCACTGTCCCCCTTGAGGGAGTAGACACAGGCCTTGGCAGTGTGACTAGGCCCCAGGGCTGAGGTGTTGGAACGCACGCTGCAATCGGGACATGGCAGACACTTTGTAAACACAGAAAATCCAATTGAAATCAGGTGGTGACTGGAATCACAAATGGAAGGATGTGCTGGAGGGGTAAGGTCTTGCTGTGCGGTGACAGGTAGAGAAACTGGCTCGATGAGCATCTGGCTGGTGTTTGGAAATGGAGACCTGGTCCTGGATCCCAATGTGCCCCGACAGGATAGACCAGGTTTGGGGAAGAGCTGGAGGGAAGAGAGCAAGACAGTGGGGCTGGGGCAGAGGGAGGGAGTAAGTGAGACAGCTGAGAGAGAGAGGTAGAGAGAGAGAGAGAGACAATAATTTTGCAGGCATTCAAAACCTCACTTCTCTGTGTAGTGAGGAGATCTCATTGAAGACAGTAAATATCGCTCGCATCAGAGTAAAAAGGAAGCCCATGAGGGGTGAAGAGAAGTTAAAAAGCTCAGCTGTTTTCACTGCAATTAAGTAGAAACCATGAATTGGCACGGTGGTGATTTTGATAGGGAAACGGATGTGGGAAAATGGGATAAGCCAGTGAGTTTTGTTCAAGTGGAAAGGAAAGCACAGTGAAAGCTAAAATTCTGCAAAAAGTGTGTACGTCATGGTCAGGGATTTGTGAGAAAGAAGTGCGAGATCTATTTAAAGTATTTCTTTGCGATGGTAAAATACAACTTTAACAGTTATGGGAGCAAGCCAATCTTGATGGTGAGAGACAAGGAGATATGTAAATTAGAAGGAGTACCACCAGAAAAGGTGGCAATGGAATATATGATGAGAGGAGAAGTATTTCATCAGGTAAAGTGAGATCTGAGAATCCTGTGAATACTTGTAAATTGGTTTTAGGAGTAATAAAGAACTCCATGGTTGAAGAAGTACAGTTTGTCATTAGTAGTGATATAGATAAGTCATATGGAGGAATGTGGTTGAAAATTCAGTGGGGAAACAGGCAACCAAAGTGTTACAGGAAATATACCCTGGAAATGTTCCTGACTGTGTCGTACGGAGGTCACAAACGATAGACAAAGACAATAGATGCTGGAGTAGGCCATTCGGCCCTTCGAGCCAGCACCACCATTCATTATGATCATGGCTGATCATCCACAATCAGTATCCTGTTCCTGTCTTATCCCCATAACCCTTGATTTCACTATCTTTAAGTGCTCTGTCTATCTCTTTCTTGAAAGCATCCAGAGAGTTGGCCTCCACTGCCTTCTGGGGCAGAGCATTCCACATGTCCATCACTCTCTGGGTGAAGAAGTTTTTCCTCAACTCTGTTCTAAATGGCCTACCCCTTATTTTTAAACTGTGTCCTCTGGTCCTGGACTCACCCATCAGCGGTAACATGCTTCCTGCCTCCACAGTGTCCAATTCCTTAATAATCTTATTGGTCTCAATCAGATCCCCTCTCATCCTTCTAAACTCAAGAGTGTACAAGCCCAGTCGCTCCAATCTTTCAACATATGATAGTCCCGCCATTCAGAGAATTGACCAAGTGAACCTACGCTGCACTCCCTCAATAGCTAGTATGTCCTTCCTCAAATTGGGAGACCAAAACTGCACACAATGCTCCAGGTGCGGTCTCACCAGATCCCTGTACAGCTACAGAGGACCTCTTTGCTCCTGTACTCAATTCCTGTTGTGATGAAGGCCAGCATGCTATTAGCTTTCTTCACTACCTGTTGTACCTGCATGCTTGCTTTCATTGACTGATGTACAAGAACACTTAAATCTCGTTGTGCTTCCCCTTTACTAACTTGACTCCATTGCCTTCCTGTTCTTGCCACCAAAGTGTATAACCATACATTTACCCCCATTGAACTGCATCTGCCAAGCATCTGTCCACTCACCTAGCCTGTCCAAGTCACCCTGTATTCTATTAACATCCTCCTCACATTTCACACTGCCACCCAACTTTGTGTCATCAGCAAATTTGCTAATATTTCTTCTAATGCCTTCGTCTGTATCATTAATATATATCGTAAACAGCTGCGGTCCCAGCACCGAACCTTGTGGTACCCCACTGGTCACTGCCTGCCATTCCAAAAGGGACCCATTTATCACTACTTTGGAAAACAAATTATAATGGAAAGAATAAAGGAAGATGACATTGAATGTTCACAGACTATGTTTGATCAAATAGTTGTGAATAAACAAGAAGGGGGAGTACTGAATTGCAAAAGAGAGATGAAAAAAAGTCTGAAGCAGTTGTATTTAACAAGCATACAACAAAGAAGAATCTGAGTTTATCAAGAACGACTGAACAAATCCAGAACAAACATTAACTTCATGATGAAAGCGAGACCACCACATATTCAATTGGGTCAGAAATAGGAAAAAGCTCACCAAATTATATCATAAGTGGGTTGTTGAATGGAGATGTTGGAGGTAGTACATGAATTGCCAGTAAGGGGCCATTTGTGAGGATGGAAATCTCAAGTCACAATACAAAATAAAATCATTCGCCTGGGCTGTATAAGTGTATGATTGAATTTTGTCTGGCAGGTGAGAAATGTCAGACAATTGGAAAACCTCAGGCAATGAGGAAACTTGCACTCTTAATGTGCATTCCCAAATTTGAGGGCATCGACAAGGAAATTATTTGGTGTAGGCCTCTGCCTCAAACAGAAATTGGGAATCAGTTTGTACCGAATCGAATGGATGCATTGATAGATTTCCAAAGATCACTTCATTACGCAGTACCACAGCTAAAAGAATTGTAGATCTAGCTGCTCAAGTGTTTTACTAGATACGGACTGCCCTCAGAGATACCATCGGACCAAGGGTCAAATTTTATTGAACAATTATTCAAGAAATGATTGTGTAGCTTAGGAATAAATTTAGGTCCACTGTGTTCCACCCAGGGTCACAGGGAGCATTATAACAGTGGCATCAATCCTTAGATACAAGTTGACATCTTAAAGTCAAAACTATCAAGAGACTGGGGGTCGTGGAATTTATTTTGTACTTTTTGGAATTAAGGTTGCATCCTTGGAATCAATCAAATTTAGTCCATTTGAATTAAGTTTTGGGTATGAGATGAGAGGATCATTGAAAATAATTAAGGAGAAATTATTGACTCAGAAATTGATATGTTCAGACTTTGTGTTAAATTTACAGAAGTATGCAATAGAGCAGATGAGGTCTTTAGCCAGCATTTGAAAGTGGCGTAGCATTTATTGAAACAGGAAACTGACAAGAAACCAGACATTCCCAATTTTGCTCATAAAGATAACGTGTTAGGGTTACTTCCAGTGGGTAACTAAACTTTAAAGGCATGGTTTAGTTGACCTAATCAAATCAAAAGAAAATTGAGTAACGTGAACAATTTCATGAAAATGCCAGGTAAAAAAAGAAAAAAATGCCCTGGGTGTAACATGTGAATATGCTCAAATGGAATTTTGTTCGGGGAAGATGGCAAAAAAAATGAATGTGCTACTGCTTACAACACAACATGAAGAACAAAATTCAGATGATTCTGAATTTGACATCCCCAAATTAAATAGGGCAATGGGGAAGATCTCAACAAATCTGATAATTTATTGAGATATGTTCCACAGGAAAATCAAAATTACCTAAAAATGTAATTACAATCACATACGGAGTCATGTTGAAATAATATGGGGTGCACTATTTAAATACACATCATTCAGAGAAAAGTAATTCTGTTCCCATCAAGCAACATCCGTACAGCACGAGTTCAAGTTCACAGTTCAAAACGAGATTGGGTTCATGCTTGAAGACAATACAATCAGAGTGACAGCAGCGACTGGAGCTCAATCCACGGGTAATGATGCCAAAACTACATGGTTAACAATGATTATGCGTGGAATATCACAGAGTAAGTGCAGTTTCGAAGTCTGATTCACATCCTCTTCCACGTTTGGGACAGTGCATAGTGAAGATAGGATAAGCATCTTATGTTTCTAAGTCGGACTTCTTAAAGGAAACTGACAGTTACCTTTCACAAAAAGTGAAAAGAAACATCGGTTGTTGTGACTCTAAATAGACTACACCAATTTGAGTATTGCCTTTTGGTATGAACAAAGTGTCAGACATATTCGAAAGACTAACGACAAAGTCATTTCTGGATGCCCAGTTGTGTGGTCTGCATTGACGATCTGGTGATTTTTTTTGTCACTCATGGAAGGAATATCTGGTCTATCAAAAAGTGATCCATTGACTTTGGGAGGTGGGTTCGGTGATACACCTAGCTAAGAGTGAGATCACAAAAGCCCAAGTCATCTTCCTGGGCAATGTCATTGGGAATAGACAGATGCCCCCATGGTATGTGAGAAGAAATATTATGAGGCAGTTTCCCATATTAACGATGAAAGGAGCAGTGATACAATTTTTGTAATGAAGTGGTTTTTAAGAGGATGTTTCCACCTAGTTTTAGCAGTGCGGCTGCTTGACTGACTGACTTATTGAAGAAGTGTAGAAAATATTAGTGGATGGAAGGCGTTCAGAATGCATTTGACAATCGAAAAGCTGTGCTAACCACTGCCCCAATATTTGTAATGCTTAATTGTGCAAAGCCATTCAAGGTGTGTACCGATGTGAATGATGTTGGTGCCAACGCTGTACTCTTACAAGAAGATCGTGAGGAGAGAGAAAAACCTATTGGGCATTTTGCAGAGAGTTGAATAATCGTTGACACAATTATCCCAGGCTTGAGGAGGAAACCTTGAGCTTGGTGCTGGCATTGCAACATTTCAATGTTTACATTACCAGTGTTGTGCCTGAGATATTTGCGTAAACCCTTAAAACTTGTGGAGAAATTTAAGAGTTAAAAAAAATCCAGAGTCTTTGGTTCGAGCTCTTTATCGATTTCATTCAATTTGCAAGTTATATACACGTCAGGATGAGAGAACATAATTGCCAAATTGTTGACATGATTTTGTTTAAGGAAGGTGAAAGTGTTCAATGGTTGGATAAATAAAATAGACTGAACTAGATAACAGTAAAGAATATTTGAATGCTCAGAGTCAATGTCATGTATATGCATTGTAGTGTACTCACAGCATAAGATTGAAGGTTTTTAAAAATTAAGCTTTCTCTTTATATTGATAGTTCTTTGTATCACCATTGGGTATGACAACACTATTTTGTCCTCTTTTTGATGAGGTGTTAATTTTTAGGCAAAGGGAACGAGATGTCCATAGAAACTTACAAAATAAATGATTTTTGAAAACATTTTTAAATTGGAATGATAGCAGCAGCCTGAATGGGTGTTGACAAGCTCCCATGAAACAAGTTTTTTTTTGGATTGCTTGTTCAGTGGTAGCAGTTGTTGCTGGGATTTTAGCATCATTTGGAATCTGTAGCACATCTTTCCCTACCAGTCTTTCCAAGTTTTCTCTCGATGATTTTCTGCTGTTGGATTTCATATGATTCAATCTGTTTCTCTGAATTGGCCTTTGCCAAGCATGTGTTTATGAAATGTTGCGATATTGGAACAGTCAATTCACAGCATTTACCTTATCTATTTGTTATGCATTTTGATACAGTTGCAGTTGAGCTAATTCTTTTCTTCATTATTTCCTTTGTTGTATTTTATCTGTAATGTATCATTCTTTTATATAAAATAGTTCATTTTGCATCAAATCCGTTTGTGTGGCCAGTCGAATTGCATTTATAATTCAACACCTTACGTGTAAATTTAAAGCAACAAGAAAAAAAAAACTTTCAAGTCTATCTGCTTAATATATTTTGAGGAAGTGTGGTCCACTGCATATCACCATAAAGATTCAAGAATATACCTTGCCTGAAGTATTGACCATCAGGATTAACCACAACAGTTGTTCGTCTCTCACGAGAGTGTGGGAATGTGGGAAGTTGATATTCACATAATTTCACACCAATACCTTATCCCGATACTGCATGCATTCTGCATCAGTGAGCCTTGCACGATGCACATGTGCTAGAAGACATGATGCAATAAACGAAGCAGCTGTCCACATTAAAAGCACATACGTGCCAATCAACTTCATTTTTCAAACAAGACAAAAATCGAAAGAGCTGTGGAAGATAACGAAGTGTCAAACCTAAATATCGCAATTTGCTCAGAGTACTCTGTTATGAAGAAAAGTTATTGAGCTCGAAATTTCACCTGTGATTTCTTTCCATAAATTCTGCTGGATCCGCTGAGTTTCTGCAGCACTTTCTGTTCAATTTGTAATTATATTCTCCATAAGTAACGAAATGAGACTCACTTTGGACTTCCTGCAGTGTGACTAGGAGTTAATGGGCGTGGCAATTGTCCAAACTGTAAGCCGTATGCTGCTGGATAAAATACTAAGCAAGGTTCCTCTGAACTATGGTTGTCGTTGGGCGAATTAAATGCTACCTGTTCTTTTGTAAACTTCATGGGCTCAGCGAAAATTTCTCAAACCTTGGCCTCATGGTCATATGCTACTTTCACAAACTGTAACATCATGGACACATGGAATTGTGCCTTCATAATTTTCCAATGACATTGATGCATGCAGCTTGCTACCTGTAGGTTCCAAAGTATGTTCATATAATTCAGATATCCGAGATTGTATTTTCTGAATGATGGGCCAAATAGCCTCCTCCTGGTCCTAATTTCCTTGTTTTAAGGGGATGTATGCCTGTTCACTGAGCATGTTGTCAGAAGCTGTCACAGGATGTGAGGCATTCTCTGTTGTATCCTCCTCCATGTCAATACAATGATTAAAGTTATAGACTCATGGGTTCATCCAGCAGGGAAGCACACCCTCTTGTGGTCAGTGGCTCAGTGGTTTGCACTGCTGCCTTAAGGGCCAGAGGTCAGGGTTTTGATTCCACCCTCAGCTGACTGTCTGCATGAACTTTGTACATTGTCCCTGTGTCTGTGTAGGTTTCCTCCTGGAGCTCTGGTTTCCTCCCACAAATCAAAGATGTGCAAATTAGTTGAAGCGGGGACGGTAAGTTACCTGCAGTGTGCTGTAGTTTTAATTGCGTTGGACATTGGAAATCCAGGGGTACAAAGAACAACGAAGTTAGGATGCTCTTTGGAGGGTCGATGTGGACTTGATGGTCCTAATGGCCTTCTTCAAACTGTGGGAATTAGTGTAGATTCATGCTGAGAAATAACCCAGATGCAACTAGTCCCATTTGCTGGTATTTGCTCCACAACCCTCTAAATGATTCCTATTAAATTATTTGTCATAATGTATTTTAATGCTATAATTGTGCACAAATCCACCACTTCCTCTAGTAGCTCATTCCAAGCAAGCACTACGCTCTGTGTGAAATAATTGCCGCTCTGGCGTTGTTTTTTTCAAGAGCAGTGCAAACAGAATTGTATGAAGCATTTCATATGTGATCTCAACAATGTCTTTCACAGTCGCAACATGACATCACAACAGGATGTGAGTTTGCTCGCTGAGCTGGAATGTTAGTTTTCAGACGTTTTGTCACTTTTTTAATGTGAAAAAATATACTTTATTCACAAGATGTACAAAAAATAAAACATATTTATACACCTACCCAGTCATGCAAGCCGCTCCCGGTTACCCTGGGGGTAGATACATCAACTGAAGGAAAAGAAAACAAATAAAGAAGAAAAAAAAAGCAAAGAAAATACCCCGGCAGTTGACACCCCACACAGTCCCAGTTGGCCCCCTGACCAGTTGGGGAAGGCGCCAGCTGGGCCCAGGTACCACATAGGGCCCTTTTTTCTATTCTGGACGAGGGGTTTCATACTGTGGTCTTTCCCCACCGCGCCTTGGCGGCGGCTGCGCCAAGCTTTAGCGCATCCCTCAGCACGTAGTCCTGGACCTTGGAGTGCGCCAGTCTGCAACACTCAGTCGGGGTCAGTTCTTTCAGCTGGCAGAGCAGCAAGTTGCAGGCAAACCAAAGAGCATCTTTCACTGCATTGATGGTCCTCCAGGCGCAGCTGATGTTGGTCTCGGTGTGCGTCCCGGGAAACAGCCCATAGAGCATGGAGTCCTGCGTCACTGAGCTGCTCGGGACGAACCTCGACAAATACTACTGCATCCCCCTCCAGACCTCCTGCGCATAGGCACACTCCAGAAGGAGGTGATCGACAGTCTCGTCCCCTCCGCAGCCACCTTGAGGGCAGCATGCAGTGGCGCAGAGATTCCGGGCATGCATAAAGGATCTCACTGGCAGAGCCCCTCTCACAGCCAGCCAAGCAACGTCCTTGTGCTTGTTTGAAAGTTCTGGTGATGAGGCATTCTGCCAAACGACTTTGGCAGTCTGTGTGGGGAACCGCACGACGGGATCCACCCTCTCCTTTTCCCGGAGGGTCCCGAGGATACTACATGATGACCACTGCCTGACGGCCTTGTGGTCAAAGGTGTTTCTTTTGAAAAATTTCTCCACGAAGGACAGATGGTATGGAACGGTCCAACTACTCGGAGCGTTCCGCGGCAACGAGGCCAGGCCCATCCTTCGCAACACCGGGGACAGGTAGAACCTCAGTAGGTAGTGACACTTGGTGTTTGCGTATTGAGGATTTACGCACAGCTTGATGCAGCCACACACAAAGGTAGCCGTCAGGGCGAGGGTGGCGTTCGGTACGCCCTTTCCCCCATTTTCCAGATCTTTGTACATGGTGTCCCTGCGGACCTGATCCATCCTCGACCCCCAAATGAAGTGGAAGATGGCCCGGGTGACTGCAGCGGCGCAGGTCCAGGAAATAGGCCAGGCCTGCACCACATACAACAGTACTGAAAGCCCCTTGCACCTGACAACCAGGTTCTTACCCGTGATGGAGAGGGACCGGAGCGTCCACCTGCCCAGCTTCTGCTTCAGTTTGGTGATATGCTCCTCCCAAGTCTTAGTGCACGCCTCTGCTCCACCAAACCAAACACCCAGCACCTTCAGGTTGTCTGTCCTGATGGTGAAGGGGATGAAGGAGTGGTCATCCCAGTTCCCGAAGAACATGACCTCGCTCTTACCCCTATTGACTTTGGCACCCGAGGCCAGTTAAAACTGGCCGCAGATGTCCAATAGTCTACTCACCGACCGACGATCGGTGCAGAAGATGGCGACATCGTCCATGTACAGGGAGGTCTTAACCTGAAGCCTCCGCAGCCTAGGATAGTCACGCCATTCAGGCTCACGTCCTTCCTGATGGATGCGGCAAAGGGCTCGACACAGCACACGAACAAGGCAGGAGAGAGCGGGCAGCCCTGCCTGACTCCAGATCTAACAGGAAAACTGTCTGATTCCCACCCGTTGATCGAGACTGCGCTCACGATGTTGGTGTAGAGCAGCTGGATCCAATTGCGGATGCCCTCCCCGAACCCCAATTTGGAGAGGACATCCCTCATGTAAGCATGAGAGAACCTGTCGAAGGCCTTCTCCTGGTCCAGGCTGACGAGGCAGGTGTCCACCCGTCTGTCCTGTACGTAGGCGATCGTATCATTGATGAGCGCAAGGCTCTCAGCGATCTTCCTGCCCAGCACAGCACAGGTTTGGTCAGGGTGAATCACTGACTCCAGAACAGACCTGACCCAGTTGGCTATGACCTTGGCCAGGATTTTGTAGTCCACGTTCAATAATGAAATGGGAAGCCAATTCTTAATTTCTTCCCTCTCCCCCTTCCTCTTGTAAATGAGGGTGATGATGCCCTTCCTCATGGGCTTGCACATTTTCCCTGCCTGAAGCGCACTATCGTACACCTCCAGCAGGTCCTGGCCGACCAGGTCCCACAGAGGGGAATACAGCTCGACCGGTAAGCCATTGCTTCCGGGAGTCCTATTCCACTCCAAGGGCTTGAGGGCTCTGGTCAGCTTGTCCAGGGATATCGGCCGGTCCAGCCACTCCCTCGTGCCGTCGTCTCAGACCTCCGTGATAGACGACAGGAACGACTCGGAGGCCGTGCTGTCCGTGGGCTTTGTGTCGTACAGTCCGGCATAGAAGGATCTGCTGATCCTCAAAATGTTGGGCCGAGACGACATCAACGAGCCATCATCCTCCTTCAGCTGGCTAAGCAGAGAGCTCTCTTTGTGCACCTTCTGAGAGAAGAAACGCGAGCACGTCTCGTCCTGCTCCACAGAGCGGAACCTGGACCAGAAGATTATCCTGGAGCCCTCTGCGGTGAAGAGCGAGGCTTGCTGGCCCCTCACCTCGCGGAGGTCCTCTGTGACATCGACCCCCATCAACTGCAGAAGGAGCAGGTTCTGCACCCTTTTCTGGAGTCGCAGCAGCTTTCCCTGCCTCTCTCTCGCCTTCCGAACACCCTTGAGGACAAAGAACCTCTTGATGTTCTCCTTCACCATCTCTCACCAGTCGCCCGGAGACTCAAAGAGGGGTTTCATGGTTCTCCAACTGGCGTACTCCCTCTTAAGCACCTCGATGTTCTCTGGGGTCAACAGAGTCGTGTTGATCTTCCACGTCCCCTTAACGGCCGGCTGGTCGTCGTGTAAGTCACAGTCGGCCAGCAGGAGGCAGTGGTCAGAGAAGAACACCGGCTCGACGCCAGTGAACCTGACCAAGAACGCCCGTGACACAAACAGGAAGTCTATCCTTGAGCGGATGGACCCGTCTGGCCGCGATCAAGTGTACCTCCGCTGCGCTCTGTCTGCAGGGGTGCGGAAGACGTCGAGCAGCTTGGCGTCCTTCACCGTGCCCATCAGGAATCTGGACCTGACGTCCACTTGACTCCCCCCACCCGCCGTCCCCACGCCGGATCTTCATCTGCATCGATGATGCAGTTGAAGTCTCTGCCTAGGATGACCGGCCTGGACGTAGCCAGCAGGGGTGGAAGCCGCTGCGGGACGGCCAACCACTCACTCCGTACCGCTGGGGCGTACACATTGATCAGCCTCAGGGGAGCGTTCCTGTCGGTGCCGTCAGTCACTAGGAGGCGCCCCCCCACCACCTCCTGAACTGGAGAGATGGTGAGGTCGCGCCCCCACAACAGAACAGTAAGGCCCGAGGAGAGACAGTCGTTACCCCGCGACCAGATCGAAGGCCCACAGGTCCAGGCGCCGGACCATTTCCCGTACCTGCCGAGGTGCGGTATCCCGCACTCCTGCAGAAACAGGAGGCCCGCCTTGATGGTGGTCAGGTAGGCCAACGTGGACACACATCTTGCGGTGGACTTGACACTGTGCACATTAATGCTCGCACCTCGTACCCCCATTGTGGGCAGTGACCGCAGTACCCTCCCCAAGTCCAAGGTCCAGCCCCTCCATCTGTCCCTTCATGCCCATTGCCTGGGCTAACTGCTGGATGCTCTCCGGGCTCAGGAAACCGTGCGTGCTGCCTCCCGGGTGGCATCCCCCCGTCAAGGGTGCGGATGCAGGAGGGTCTGGTCCTGGGTCTGGCTGGGGACGCGCTGTTTCCTCCTTCCCACCTGGAAGATCCGGGGGGCCCTCCAGCGCCCCAGCGGCACTTGACTGGGTGTTGGAGGGAGCCTCAGGACGCGTCCCTTCACCTGGAAGCGGGGTGCTGCTTTCCTTCTCCCTCGAGATCTTTAACTTCTGCTTCGGGCGGTCCCTCTCTAAATCCCCCTCATCAGAGGAACTCTTATAGCCCCCCTGTAGCTGCCTCTTCCCGCCTGATGGTTGCGGTTTCTGGGCCCGTCGGCGCACCTTCCTCCATGCTTTCCGGACCATCGTCCGCTCCCCTGTGTCGCCTGTCGCCGCCTTCATCGACTCCTGGTTGTCGGGTGGGAGCGGAGCCTGCAGGGGCGCTTTGCTGGCCTCGGGCCCATCCTGCGGCGCTGGGCCCTCCTGCACGAACTGGCCCTCCTGCACATCAGTGGGGTCCTTGCTGGGCCCTGGTGCCTTCCTTTCCTCCGGGGTGGGGTGGGGGGGAGGGGGCTGGCCCCGCATTGCCCCTGCCGGCGACCTGGGCGTAGGTGGTCCCCCCCTGCGGGCATGCCCTATAGAGGTGGCCCGCTTCCCCGCAAAGGTTGCAGCTTTTCTATTGGGGGCAATCCTTTGCAAGGTGTCCCTCCTCCCTGCAGATGGTGGCTTTGCAGTCGGCTGCCACGTGACCTGACCTACCACAGGTATGGCAGACTTTAGGTTGCCCTGCATAGGTTAGGTAGCCCTTGCTCCCGCCGATCGCGAAGTTGGACGGTGGGTGTACAATATTCCCGCCTGCGCCCATCCTCAGCGTCACCTTGACCTGCCTCTTACTCGCCCAGATGCCAAAGGGGTCCATGATGTCAGTTAGGTCCCCTTCCACCTTCATGTACCTTCCGAGGAAGGTCAGGACATCAACTGCTGGCACATGCAGGTTGTACATATATACAGTCACCATACGGCCCCTCTGCGCTGGCATCACAAACAGCGGGACAGCGGTCAATACAGAGAGGGGGCCCTCACCTCCTTTCTCCTTGAAAACCTCCAGGAAGCGCTCGCAAAGCTTGGCACTCCTGAAGGTCACGTCGTAAAATCCTCCTCCGGGGAAATCCTGCAGGCAGTAAATGTCCGCAGCAGCGAACCCACAACGGTCCAACAGGACCCTCTTCATGAAGAAGGTGCGGTCCACAGGTGCACCTTCATCCACCTTCTTTACGGAAACACGGATGGTGTTCGGGACCCCCTGACCTGGGGCACGAGCACTTGCCGCAGCCATCGTTGCAGGTTGGCTGCTACCCTGAACCAGCGTTAGGCCGAAGCCAGCATTAAGATCCACCGGTCACAAGGGTGCACAGCCAACCCGACGTACTCCTTTCACCTCCAAGACAGCACTCTCCTCCTCTCAGTCCACAAGAGAATGGGTCTTTATTGTGTTCCAGATGTATGCTGGTTCACTGAGCTTGCCGATTTGTTCCCAGACGTTTCGTCACCATTCTAGGCAACATCATCAGTGAGCCTCCAACAAAGCACTGGTGTTTTGTCCCGCTTTCTGTTTATCTGTTTCGGTTTCCTTGGGTTGATGATGTCATTTCCTGCATTGGTGATGTCATTTCCTGTTCTTTTTATCAGGATGGTACATTGATTTGGAGCCAATCTACCATCCTCTGTGAAAAAGAACAGGAAATTACATCACCAACGTAGGAAATGGCATCACCAACCCTCGGAAACCTAAACAGATAAATAGAAAGCGGGACATAACACCAGCGCTTCATCAGAGTCTCACTAATGACGTTACCTAGAATGGTGTTGAAACGTCTGAAAATTAACCTTCCAGCTCAGCGAGCAAACTCACATCAAGGACCTCAACCTGGGCTACAAATCTGCTCATAATTCGCATGACATCACAACTTTTATACTTAATGATATTATCAGGCAAGGACAAATGAAACAAATGTCTCATTCTCACCCTGGCTTCATGCAATACTGCTTTCACAGAACAGTGCTAATGCATCCCAAGTTTGCTGAGTTTCTCGTTCACTCCCCATCATCATCTATGTTTGTCCTGCTTTGGTTTTCTTCATCAGAATGCACCACCTGTCATTTATCTTAATAAAACTCCGTTTGCCGCTTCTGGTGTCTCGAGCCAAGTTGATTGAGGTCTCTTTGGACTTTGCAAAGACTGATTTCACCGTCCACTGTAATACCAATTTTGGTGTTATCCACCAACCCTACTAACCATTTCCCATATGTTCTCATTCAAATCGTTCACTTAAATGACACTCAACAGTGGACACAGCATTGACCTTTCATCTCATTGCTGGTCACAGGGCTCCGGTTGAAAGAACAATGCTCTTTAACACATCCAAATTACTGACAAACCAGGAATGCAAAAAAAAAAATCCTGCGAGAATTGGATAGTAACTTATTTCCATTTGCACATTTTTTGGCTGTGCCATTCAAATATGAACATCAGAAATATATCCAGATTGGTGTCAAAGCTTGCAGTGCATCCGTGGCAGTGAATATCCCCTATTTATAGGGCAATCTGTCCCTGTTTTTGGACAAAATAAACATGTTGCAACAGTTTTCGCATTTCGTTCACAGAAGAACATTTTGCTGGTGCATTTCACCTGACTTGTCTGTGAGGAGATGGCAGAGCTGAGTAACAAATACACCTTCACTAAAATGAACAAATGGAATAATATAGCAGAATGAATATGATTGTCACAATGCCCAGAGGAACAGAAATATGAAATTGTTCTCAGTTATTGTGTTGACATTCTTTCATTTCTCGTGAATATAGCAAAACTTAATGCCTATTTCATAAAATGTGTTTCTTCTGCGAGGCCATAAGAAGACAAAAGGTCTGAAGATAATCTCACTGAGACGTATAGGATTCTCAATGAGCTCGGCAGAGTAAATGCTGACAGAATGTTTCCTTTCAGTGGATAGCCTTGGTCCAGTGGGGATAGTTGCCAAATAATTTGGCGCCAACTTAAGTTTGAGAAGGATTAAACTCTTCTCACAGTTGGTTAAATGTCTTTGCAATTTTCAATAGAGAGCTGAGAACGTAGAGTGCTTGGGCATAACTAAAGCAAAGGTGAATAGAATTCTTTATGAGCATGAAAATAAAGAATGATGTTGAAAATCATGAATATGGACATAAAACATTTTAAATTAGATTGATCTTCGTGAGACAAGCTCAAGGGACTTAATGGCATACTTCCTGATCCTCTTTCTGATGGTTCTGTCCTCAGTAATGAATTGGCCCGTGCAATTGATAAGAATGATGGGTTTCGTTATCGATTGTGGCCATGTTCATTTGACATTAATAGTGCAGAGCATGTCGGAGAAATAACAATGTAGATATAGATAATTAGCTTTACAGAAAGCTAGGGAAGATATGACACCATGTGCAGTTTAAGAAAGAGATTGCACGACTTTTGTTCTGGAAGTGAATCAAGGGTTATGAGGAAAGTACAGTGAAGGTGACGTGAGGAGTGTTAGATCAGCCATGAAGCTTTTGAATGATGGAACAGACCTGACAAGTGGAATGGCCAACTTCTGTTCTATTTCAAAGAACAAAGAACAAAGATCATTACAGCCTAGCAACAGGCCATTCAGCACTCTCTTTTGCCCTTCAATACTAAATGTGTCTTCAATGACAGCAGCCATATAGCTCTTCCATTACTATGAATATAATTGTCCAGGTGCTTCTTGAGTGCTGCCCTCGTGCCTTGCACCACTTCCTCTGGCAGCGTGTTCCAGGCACTCACACCCCTTTGTGTGAAGAACGTACATCATACACTTTGAACCTCTGTCCCCTAGTAATTGAGAAGAAGCCTCATATTGTCCAGCCTGTCCATGCTCTCCATTATCTTTTAAAATTCTACCTTGGTTGCCCTTCAACATTCCTCATTCTACTGAAACCAATACCAGTATATCCAAACTTTCTTCACACTACACAACATCTTGCCAAACCCCTTCTGTACCCTCTCATCAGCATTTACAACCTCCTTGTCATCTGGTGAGTGCGACTGTATGCAATATTCCAATTGTGGCTGAAATGGACATCTTTGGAGCTGCCGCATAACTTTCCTGTCCTTATACACAATACCGCTTCCAATGAAGGCAAGCATGGCACACACTCTTTTCTTAGTACTTAATCTGCCTTTCATTGCCACTTCAGTGATCTGTAGACCTGAATGCTCAAACTCCTCTGCAAATCATTACTTCTAATGGCTTCTGCTATTCACTGTGTACGTTCCAACTTTGCAAAATGCATCATTTTTCTGCCCATTTTTTCTCTCCATGCCTCCAACGAATACGCATCCTATCGTATCCTCTCTTCACTGACATCATCCTCCATCAATTCCTTCTCTTTGGTGAATACCAACACAGTTTTCGTTTCATTTAGTTCCTCACCTATCTCTTCTAATTACACATATAGATTCCCTTCATTGTCCTTGTGTGGGCCAACCCTCTTCCTGGAAACCCTTTTGCTTTTAATGTATATCTGCATGTAGAAAGTGTTGGGAGCTATTTGGCAGGGGAATAGAGTTTAAGAGCTGCAAAGTTATGCTGAAGCTCTCTAAAACTCTGCCTAAACCACACTTGGAATATTGCATTCAGTTTTGGTCACCTCATTATAGGAAGGATGTGGAAGATTCAGAGATGGTGCAGAGGAGATTTACCAGGCTGCTGCCTGGACTGAAGGGCTGGTCTTATGTGGAAAGGTTGTTGGAGCTAGAGCTTTTTCCATTGTTTTGAAGAAGGATGAGAGATGTCTTGATAGAGGTTTACAAGATGATGAGGTATAGTTAAATTGGATAGTCGGAGACTGTTTACTAGGGTAGAAATTCCTGTTACGAGGGTGCATAATATTAAAGTGATTGGGGGAAGGTACAGGAGAGCTGCCAGAGGTAGGTTCTACAGCATAAATATTTGTGCCACTACCCCAGATACCAGGCCTTATTACCACATAGCCTGCCATTATACACCCCCTGTTCTGAGTCACTAACCATCCCCATTAACAACTATTTACCCTCCCAGCCTGATCGTTAGCAACAACTTTGTCTGTCCAACTGTCTTTTTCTCTCTTTGGGCTCTATCCTATTATGTACTCACTACCCTCTCCACCTCCCTAGATTCTGCATATAAACTTACGTTTTCCAAGCAGCCATCAATTCTGCGGAAGCATCATTGGACCCAAAATGTTATAGCTTAGATTTTTTTCCCTTCACAGATGCTGCCAGACCTGTTGGGCTTTTCCAGCAACTTTATTTTTGTTCCTGATTTACAGCATCCACAGTTAATTCACTTTTTATGTACAATTAAAGACAGCATCCCTGATATTATTTTAATATATCTCCAGGAAGGCTGTTGAAATAATGAAAGTAAGTTTGCATCCTTCCTCAGTAATCATATCTTCAAATACGTATTCATGGGCAAGGCCAGCACTTATTGCTCAGATCAAATTGCTGCACTAACAGAGTCATTGAGCTATAACACAGAGTATGGTATCCATCTGATATCTAAAACTGAACCACCTAGATTTGAGCACCTCACTGTGCAATCTTTTAAAAGAAATGTGAAAAGTGTTATGCATTGCCTTTTCTGCAACTTCTATTGGTTAAACAAACTAAACCTCTGAATCTCACTTTATAATCAACAAATAACAACTTATCTGTCTAACACTAACAGGGAGGAAAAAAAATAAGTACATTAACCCCTTTGAACTATTATCCATCCCTGCATAAAACAAGATTATGACAGTATGCCATTCCAATAAATACAAGTCATAGTTTTATAAGAAGAAACAGACTTCAGTCTTTCGAAATTAGAGCCACATTCTGTGTCGTCTGCAAAGCTCTGAGCTGTCTCTGTCCAATTTTCTATCAAGAAGACCTTCTCTGCTCATTCTTCTGTCAGGAATATTACCTAGTTATGCCATTAGGTACCTTTGCCGCATATGGCACTTTCTCTAAAAATTAGAGATTTTCCTTTAGGAAGTTAGTAAAAAACAAACCAGGGAACTACAAGCCATTGAGGCTGGCATCGGTGGTAGGCAAGTTATTGGAAAGTATAGTGAAGGACAGGAACAATCAACATTTGGATCGTCAAGGTCTGATTAGGGATAGTCGGCATGTATTTGTGCGCAGGAAGTCACGTGTGAGAAATGTTATAGAGTTTATTTTGAATATTTAACCAATAGGATAGATGTGCATCGGGCGATGGATGGATTTTAGTAAGGCCTTTGACATTGTCCACTGTGGCAGGTGAGCCATGAAGGTCAGATCACATGGCATGCGGGGAGATCTAGTTGGCCAGATTCAAAGTTGGGTCAATGATAGGAAGCAGACATTGATGGTTGCAGGCTGTTTCTCAGGCTGGACGCCTGTGATTAGTGGCGTGCAACAGCGGTCGGTGGTGAGACATTTATTATTTGTTATTTACATAAATAGTCTGTTGCGAATTTACAAGTAACGATCAGTAAGCTTGAAAAGATACAAAATTAGGAGGCGTGGTTGATAGCAAGGAAGTTAACCAAAAATTGTAGAGGGATCTTGTTCAGATGGTGAATTGGGATGAGCACTGGCAAATTCGATTCAATGCAGGTAAGTGTTAAGGTTTGCACTTCGCAAAGTCAAAACAAATTGTACAGTAAATGGTAAGGTTCTGAGGAGTGTTTTGGAAGAGAGGGACTTTGGGGTATAAGTACATAGTTCGTTGAAAGCAGCATCACAGGTAGACAGGGTGGTGAAGAATGCATTTAGCACACTGGACTTCATTGGTCTATACTTCATTACGTACAGGAGTTGGGTCGTTATGTCACTGTTGTATAAGCCATTGGTGAGGCCATACTTGGATTATTATGTGCAAATTTGATCATCCAGTTGCAGGAAAGCCATAGTTAAACTGGAAAATGTGCAAGGAAGATATATGAGGAAGTCACCAAGAATAATAGGCCTAAGTTAAAGGCAGAGGCTGGCCAAGGTAAAACTTTATCTTTTGAAAGTAGGAGAATGAGGAGTGATCTTATTGAGGTGTATAAAACACATTAGGGGAACACTCAGAATGAAGGCATATAGTCTTTTTTTTCCTTCCCAGTTGAATATGAAACTAGCGGGCGTAGGTTTAAGGTGAGAGCGTATATATTTTAAAAGGACCTGAGGGGCAGCTTCTTCACGCAGAGAGTGGTGCATATATGGAATGAGTTACTGGAGAAAGTATTAGAGGCAAGTATGAAAACAACGTCTAAAAAAAATCTTTTGGAGACGTACATTGGTAGGAACAGTTTAGAGAGATATGGACCAAATGCAGGCAGTTAGAAATAGCTGAGGGGGCATCAAGGTCTGCTTGGACCCGTTTGGTCTGAAGGGCCTGTTTCTAAGCTGTATTACTCCATGGCTTTAAATCTATAAGAGAAAATGATGCTCTCTTGAGACCTGAGAGCTGTTAACTCTAGCCAATGTCAGTAAACTATCCCCAGGTGGCAATTATCTCTCCTGAGTTTGTTGGATTACCCTCCCATTTTACACTCTTGATGATATGTCTATTTCTTACTCCTAGATTGGTCCTATGTTTTCAAAACAATCAGATTTACATTTAATAGATATTTGGTCTCTCAGTTCTTGATTCAAATTGTTTGGCTAAAACCAAATCTTCCTGGCTTGATAACAAATCAAACTCCTTGGCCTGCTAACCATACAGCCTTTAAATGCAAAAGATTCAATGCGAGCACTCTCTGTACACTTCTCATACAGGAATTACTGCTGCTTGCAGAAATCCATTTTATACAACTTCCATATTCACTTAAAACATCAGTGCTATATTGTTAGCAATGGGGACCTCTGTGAGTCTTCTGTTTTGAGGCTCTTTGTCAATTCCGTTAACTTGGAAGTGTAAATGTGTATTCTTTCTCAATTCAGCAAAGTGTGCATGACTCGTTGCCTCAGTGTGGTGAGCTCTGTCAGTTGCCTGAATTAGTAAGATGCATGCTGTCTGAAGGCAGATGCACAAGCTGCCCATGCTCGGTAAAGCCAAATCTGGTGGTCCTTGCAATTGGCTTGTTATTTATTATTGAAACTCATCCTGAGTGGGAACACATGATTGATTGAATCTCAGCATTTTTTATGCAATGAGAACACAACTTCATTTTCACTTATTGTCGGCGTGTGTGGCAAATGGAAGTCTGGGTTCAAAGCAACACCCGAGCAGGGACTTGAACAGGACCCTGGTGGTCCTGTTCACCCTTGAATTCGGAAGGCTGGGCATTGTGTCTTCTGTTGAGAATTTCTCAATTCCACCTCCTTCACAGTGATGATCGGGGCTTCAGTGAACTGAAGCCTTGAAGAACATTCTTCATAGCCATTGTTACTCAATGTTGCTTCCTTTCAAATTCCATTGATCTGGAGTTATTTAATTGCATTTAAATTTCGTGACGTACAGATACATCTACTTCATTGTATTTTGAATATTTTGAAGTAAGTGACAGTATTCTGACATTTTACAGCACAAATATTTATTTCTGAATTATATCCTGCATCTGTCGTAGGTATGTTAACTTTTTCAGAGATTGTGTCACACTTTGCAGTGTTTTTTTTTCAAAGTATCATAATTCTGTGTAATATTCATTTGCTGATTAATGTGTATGTGTCACGTTTGCACCTAGTTCGAGATAGCGAGAATGTGCAGCCTCGCAGAAACCTAATAAAATGCAGACATTCCACATCTGACCATCAGGGTGTCTCAGAGTATTAGCGTAGAATCTGAAAACTGCAAATCTGGAAGGACTCTAACATTTTTGATTGAGGTAATTGGGCATTATAGTAACATGCATGAAAAAAGAGTGTCTAATGGCACACTTTTCATTATATTTTAATTATCTATTCAGATTTCAAGAGAAGAAATGAAAGTTTAAGAGGTTTAGTTCTCTACGTCAGGATGTTCTGAGCTAGAGGAATATGAGGAAACGGAGAAAATGATATTTTTCATTTTTCTTTTTGGTTAACTGACATCAGAATACATGAGCAGGGAGATGTCAACAATTTCTTCATCTCTTGTCTGAACTTACTTTGTGTGGCTGCGTAAATGCACACATTTGTACACGAACTCAAATGTATGAGCATATAACCAGTTTGTGTGACAATGTAGGCAGGAGCCGCATAATCACCTTGATAATGTGCAGTGCTTGTTATCTTTGAGGATAAATAACTCACAACTGCAGTCAGCCACAGAAGAATGAAACTACCCGATATAGTGAAGAGTAAAATTATGGCATTCCTTCGACTCTCCATTTCTGGGTCTTTCTGGCACTCACTACTGCGTCCCAAGACAGCCCTGCGAGCTCTGTTGGCTACTAAAATACGTCTTACTGTTAAGCAATTGCATAATAATATCAACACAAATGGAACACAAACAACTAATAGGCTTTGCAACCAGGAGAATGCCTCACCTGCTGGAGAAGTGAAGAAGTTCACCTTGGTACGACAACCCCATTGTAAATGATCAATTACCTGTTCAGGTTCATATGCAAACCAATAGGGCATGTTCGCGAGGCAAACCAGGGTAGTGGTGGTCATTGTAATTGCAGCTGCTGTTTTCACTTTACAATACTTTGTTTTCAGCCTGTCACAACATATAGCGACATATCGATCAAATGTAAAAAAGACTGTGAACCACACTGCCATGTAGATATTGACTGAGCTCATGTAGATAATAAACTTACAAGTTACAGTGTAGGAGAAGAAGGAATGTTTAAAGTGAAAACTCAAAATTTGATGTACAGTTATGTTGAAGATCATGATCAGAAAAGCTGCTGTTGCCATGGCCACCATGTAGGCAGTGGTGCAAGCAGAAAGGCCGCAGTTTCCCCTGGAGAGGATCACTATTGTCATCAGGTTCACTGTAAGGCAAATGGACAAAAGGTTATCAAATGGATTCGCTCAGAGAACATACATCTGAAAATAAAAAGTTGTGACAGCATACCCAACGCCTTGTTATTCAATCTTGTGCCTGGTAGCATTTTTGATGATGCGGGATTGCATTTTGGAAATTTCATTGCTGAAATGCAAAGAATAAATACTCAGCACAGAATGATTGAAAATTTGGATTGTTTTCAGAAGCTTCTAGATCAGTGCCTCCCCCCCCCCCCCCCCACCAGCCCATGAATTATTACTTGTATCTGTGTATTACTGGGCAGTTGTACTTGGAATTGTGTCCAGATCTTATGGTATGGAGACTGGCTGCCAAGTCAAATAAACCTCCACATACTTGGGTCCACAAAGAGTTGAATTAAACTATTCAGCAGCCATTAAATTTTACTCCAACATTTCCAAACTAGGCTTCTCAAATAACCATTACTGGACATTGAGAGTGACTAAGATTTTCGAACTTCATGTAACTTGAAAAGTCTCACAATTTGTTAACAACACTGTAAATTTAACAATTTAAAATCAAATAAAAACAAGTCAATCTAAATACTGTCCAAATCTTATGTAGTATCCACTATAATTGACACAGCAACTCTTACAGTGAGGCATACAAATCAAAATAAAACACATGTATGAGATGTAACCAGTCTATTGAATTCAGCAATGTCCATGACCTGGAACACCATATGTAGATGGGATTGTATTGTGCTTGGTTTCAGATGACATAAGTCCAAGTCAGTAGGATCCAGTAGGCTTCAACGAATGTTGATATTATTCTGGAAACTGAAATTCCATTTTCTCAACTTCCAATAATTTCCTGATTAGAGGACAACCACAGATGATTTAACATTAACCCTTTAATTTTCTGCCACACACACAGTCCAAAAACTAAATCGAATTCATTTGAAAGATTATCTGCCTCAGCATGAGATACCGATTACCATTCAACATCTGCTATATGCCTGAACATTGCATGTTTGAACGGATGCATCTGTGTAGCACTTTCTAACAAGCGTGGTCCGAAGAACAAGTGCCTGTATTTTGTTCTTTTTTTTTGTTAAGGGAACAGTTGCTACTCATATTTGAAAAGTCACCTTTCAGCAAAAAGCACGCAGTTGAGAGCTACAAACCAAAATGGTAAAAAGAATAAAATAAGTTAATGAAAAATCAATAAAAGTTCTGACACAAACTGTTTTCAGCCACACGGAATTTAGAACAAAAAAATGTCAAGTGTGAACATTTGACTACAGAAGAATGAGGCTGGATAAGTAGTAATGACTCAGACAGAAATGGCAGAGTGACTCAATACATACTTTGAGTCAGTATACATGGTGAAATACATCAGTCGCATTTCATAATTTGGGAAGTCTGTGGGAATAAAGATGAGATCCATGAAAACCATTAAGAAAGAGTGCTAGGAAGCTGGAGTTTCTGAGGGTAGATAAATCAAAACAAGCAGATGGCCTGCGTCCCAAGTTACTGAAGGAAATAATTCATGAAATTTTGGAGGCAAAGTTTCAAGAGTCTCTGGAATCATAGAGAATTCCAGAAGACTTGAAAATATCTAGGTAACAAAATTATTTTAAAAGGGAGGGGAGCGAAAGATGGGAAATTATATGCCACTCAGCCTGAGCATGATTGTTGTTCAGAAGATTGAGTCATTTGCTGAGGAGGAGATTGCATGGTACTTGGGAGTGAATGGTAAAATAGCGCTAGGTCAGCATGGCCTCATCAAATGAACGCCTTGGCTAACATTCTGTTCGAATTCTCTGAGAAGGTAACAGGCAAGTTCAAGAGGGCGGCCCAGTGCACATGGTTTCTTTGGATTTCCAGAAGGCCTTCAGGAAGATGCTACACAGGAGGCTGCTAAATAAGGTAAAAGCACACAATGTCAGGAGCAAAGTATCGGTTATATGAGCGAGGCAGAGTCTGGAAAGAAAGTGCTCTTTTCAGAATGGCTGCTGGTGACTTGTAGACGTCCACAGGGCTCAGTGTTGGAAACACAAATATACATGTTATACTATAGTTGTCTGGAAGAATGAATTTAGTATAATTTTTGCAAAGTTTGCAGATTGCAGAACGATCGGATGGACAGGTTGTGCTGATTGAACAACCAGGCTATAGAAGGACTTGAGCAGAAGAGGTGAATGGACAAAGAGTTAGCAAATGGATCACAATGTAGAAAAGAGTAACGATATGCACTTTTGAAGGAAAACATGAACTGCTTCGTAAAATGAAGAAAGGCTTTGGAAATCTGAAGCAGGAAAGGGTTTGCGAGTCCATAAACAGTATTGTCCTCAAGTTAACATGTACGATCAGATGGCACTGATCGTGGATGAGCTCGACAGGATGTTCACAAGAATGATCCCGTGGATAAAGGACATTACATATGAGAAATGATTGAGGACACTGGATTTCTACTCAGTGGAGTTTAAAAGGATCAGGAGAAATGAAACTAATTTAAACTTGATTGAAACTGCGAGGGTTTGATAGTATATGCATAGAGAAGGTAATTCCACTCGTAGAAAAAGAACGAAGAGTGCAGCCTCAGAGTGAAGGGATACCAATCCAGAATTGGTTGAGAAGGAAATTCTTTAGCTCGACTTTGGTGAATCTGTGAAACTAACTGCCATAGAGGATTATGGAGTCCAAGTCAATTCGTGCATTTTTGACAGAGATAGAGAGGTTCCACATCAGTGAGTGAACCAGAGTTACAGGGAGATGTGGGAAAATACAGCTCAGAAACATCACAAACACTGTCAAATGGCATAGGTGCTGAAGTACTAATTCTGTTCCTCTATGTTCTTGTCGAACTGTCCATCTGCTCCGACATTCTCCAATAAATTGCATGTGTCACAACAGATGCGCCTTTCCCTGATTACTGCAATAACTCCACAGAGGCCAATATCCTGCCACCACGTTCTACGTCATGTATATTTGGAGAGCCCTTGACACTGATCCAGCTCCCTCACAGCCAGCTTCCAGAGTGAACAGCGCAATTGACACAACGCTTCTTGTCTGTCAGCCAAGGCTCCCTGATTGGAACTGATATACAACAACAATTAGGTCAAATGTATTCTGTGAGGTCTACCAATTGGCTTGCCAAGAGCCAGCACCTCCCTCTCAGTCTGAGCCCAAGGATACAGACATTTTAATTCTGTAGTTTCTCCTGAGGGCTTTTTGTACTTGGTCCAGTTCCTCCAATTCTGCCTCTGGTACTGTTGACTTGTAACATACAGTAGCTCGAATCTAGCACTGAGAACATCTCAGATCAAATTCATTCTCTTCTTCATGGCAAAGATGTCGAAGTGGTGAATTTTGCTCTTTCCATTCTAGATTCTAAGCTATCATTACGACTTGTTGATAATGGAGAAACTACAGCTTTTCGGAGCATTTGGAAAGGTTCTTGCTGAGCTGCATTCATTTTGGTCCCATACAATTTGCAGGTTTGCGACTTTCATATGATCCACATGCTTGTTGAGAAGTAACACACCTCGCCAAACTTTACATGTTATTTGATTTACACAGCAAAATTCTTCCCCAAAAGTAAATCATCCCTTGTGCTTAATGCAGCACTATTGGCAACCCTGCTGCATTTTCACCTTATCCCAACACCCTCTCCAACAAGTCTTTGAAGATCAAATTTAACTTTGTGCACAGTTTTCTGCCAATCAGCAATTCTACTGGGGCTATAGTGTATCTGCATCAAATGAGCTCCTCTAATCAAGTAGGAATTGGACTGTAGGCTGCTTTTTTTAAGCTTTTCTTCAAAGTTTGGACTTCTCTTTCTGCCAGACCGTTAGATGATGGATGGTATGGTATGCTCGTAAAAGTATTAGTGAAACAACTCCTGGCTCCAAATATGACTACCAAACCACCCTTCTCTGTATTAACTAAAGTCATGGATGCATATTGTATTGGGCTGTCCTCTCCACTGGGCCACTTACTATCTAATTCTGTGCGATTTCCGTACAGAGGGATATTTTATGTCCAAACCACATCTCACTTGTGATTATCGTAACCCAACACATTAGAGAGCAATAGCTGTTTCTTCACTTCCCTGAAAGATATTGCTTGGGTCCACAAACAATTCCCAAGGCTGATACCTTCTCAAGAGTTGATGTAGAAGTGCCAGGATAGAGGCGAGGTTATGTTTGAAATTTCCATTATAATTCTGAAACTCAGCGAAACCCCTAAGCTCCAGCTCATGCATGGGAGAAGCGACTCCTTTGATCGCCTTCGGTTTGTCTTCCAACAGATGTAATCTGGGCTTGTAGGATCCTCAGACCAATGATTTCACTTGGGATACATGAAACAGATATTGTGCCATTCTGATGCATACACCTACCTGGGAGAAATTTTCTAAGGATGATATCAAAGTTCTCGAAAGTTTCTTTGTTGGTCTTCACGGTTATTACCACGTGTTCCAGATAACTGCTGACATAGGGCAGACCTTGTAAAATATTCCAATCACACACTGAAAAATTGGGAAAACTGACATTGTGCGAAATATCTTGGAATTCTCCAGCATCTGCAGTTCCCATTATCTCTTGTGCGAAATAGCTGTCTTGTATATTGGTACAAACACTTATGAGCATTCTTTTTTGCATCTTTTTGGGATTCATCATGCAACCACGACTTTGCAAGCACATGACTCCTGCCCAGTATCGTGAAGGACAGAATCCCCTGCCAGCCTTGCCTGAGCAGCCTGTTTGCGAGGGATCGGATATTTATCCACCTGTGAGAAGTGGTTTACCGTTTGTTTAAAATCCACAGAAAGGTGCAACGATCGGAATGACTGTCGCTGCCCATTCTACATACTGGACTGCTTTGATGATTCAGAGATAGCAGGAACTGCCGATGCTGGAGAATCTGAGATAACGCGGTGTGATGCTGGATGAACACAGCAGGCCAAGCACCATCAGAGGAGCAGGAAAGCTTGACATATCAGGTCGGGACCCTTCTTCAGAAAATTCTGAAGAAGGGTCCCGATCCGAAACGTCAATCTTTCCTGCTCCTCTAATGTTTCTTGGCCCGCTGTGTTCATCCAGCTTCACACCGTGTTATCTTGCTTTGATCATTCTTTTGCTTTCCAAGGTTCTGATTTATGCCTCTAATTTTGCTCCCTGATCAACTGGCAGGAGGGTCTTGGGCTCCTTTGATAGTCTCTGGACCTTCCTGAAGGGCTTCTTGTGATCTAGTTAGGACCATACTCAGGCAGCCATTCAAGAATCGTACAATGTTGAGCTAAATTAGTTGAATGCTTCTCAAACCGTTTCGCCAAATTAGTCTTAGGCATTTTATTACATTCAGTGGTAGCTGTTTAATTTAATTCTCGGAAGAGACTAGAATTGAAAGTTTTATCCTTAATCTATAAAAGGTCTCTGGCGTAAATTCTTAGTCCACCCGAGGCCTTGACAATCTTAGGGTTTGTAGGCCAGAGCAAATTTTTTTAAAAGGCTGGTTCTGCATTCACTGAAATGGCCACACCAGTGTTGAATTCCTTTGGAAGCATGTGGACATTTATTTTGAATGTTTCTGGTCGTAAAGTTGTTAAATGAATTAACTGTTACAAACTAAATGCCGGTGGATTTTCCATGCTGTGCACTCTCCTTGATACAATGGCTTGTTAGCTCGGCCATGAAAAAAAAATCTGATGGCGCTTGGCTTTGCTATGGTGTTTTGCTACGGGCTGACTCAGAGTCCCTCTGTTCAGGATATGCCTTTAGTGAGGCTATGCAATTGGCTTTGCTCATGTGGTGTTCCCCAAGTTCAGTCAGAGTTGCAGCATGTTCACTTCCACCGGAATACCCTGCGATTCATATTCTACCACATTTCCAATGATAAAGCCAGTTGTAGAGTCTGTGTAAAGCCCAGTTGAGCTTCAGATAGGAGGCTCCTTTGTAAGGTCACGTCATTAACCTTATACACCAAACACTTCCTCAGCATCTCTTTGAGGGTTAAACCAAAGTCTTATGCCTCTTCAAGTAACCTGAATGTATTAAAAAATTCTGAAGTGGATTCCTTGGTTTTCAAGTAATTGATTAATCTGAAAGCATCTTAGAATTAGACAAAGCTTGGCGGTGTAATTTCCCTTGGCTAAGTCCATCAAATTTTGAAAAGTTTTAGTTTCTGGTGCGTCACGTGATGTAAAGTTCTTAAAAACTGACAAAACCAGAGGGCCATGAGCTGTCAGGAGATTTACTCGCTGTTATTCATCCGACCGCCTCCCCCGGTATTATTTGCCTGGAAAAGGCTAACATGTTCTTTCCACATAGTTGGTACAGTCTTTGAATTACTCAAACTTCTCAAATGATGACATGATTCTCACCCCGACTCTAAGGTGACTATTGAGACCGAATTTCTTCAGGATCGTGTATTTCTTTCTCTCTCAACCCTCATGAAATAACTCCAAGATGACAGTATCCCAAGTACAGGTGACCAGTTAATTAAATATGGAGGGACCTTGACACTAGGCCAGCTCCCTCTGAGTCTGCAGTCAGAGTAAACAGAGCCTTTGACACTCCCGTGTATATCTATTAGCTAGGGCTCCCTGATTGGGCAAAATTAAAATCAGAATTGTGGAACTCACACTCTACAAAGTCCACCTGGGTAAACTTGTTACAGTCATGAGAGCTGCATCTCCATCTTCTCTTAACATCATCAGTACTCACTTTGTCCCTTGATCTGGGCGCTTTCACCTCCTGTTCCAGTCAGGCTTCCTTCCCTGTGTCAATGTCTTCTCTGAAAGAAGAGTATCTGGCACAAAACATTAACTGTTTCTTTCTGCACGTTTGCTGCAAGCGGTTGAATCACAGCGATCACACCTTTTCTTTCTGTGAGCTTATTAGAAAATTGAAGATTCATATTTGCTTTCCTGATCGTAATGGAAACATTTCTTCGCAAGCCATATGCTTCCTCTAAACTTTTGTTTTTAAATTCGAGAAACATAGACTCATTTTGATTGTACTACAGTGCCATGATCTTCATCCAAAAGCATACCAATTCATATGCATTGGCTGAACAGAAACCTCTATTATGTTTCAGAGATCGTAGGAGCTGCAGATGCTGGCTAATCTGAGATAACAAGGTGTAGATCTGGATAAACACTGCAGGCCAAGCAGCATCAGAGGAGCAGGAAGAGTCTAGGCCAGAAACATCAGCCTTCCTGCTCCTCTAATGCTGCTTGACCTGCTGTGTTCATCCAACTATACGCCTTGTTAGCTCTATTTTGTTTTCCTAGCTTTATCATTATCCCTAAGCTCATGTCTCTGGCTGTTGTACTCACAGTTGATCTCAAGTCTCAAGTTTAAACAAGCCAAAAAACAAGTTATAAATCAAACTGATTAACATAACTCACAACCAAATACTGTTTCACAATCTATTTTCATGGAACGATGATGAAGAGGAAGGTGGTTGGATGTTTTGCTGCCCTTGACAGGATAGGTTGAATGAGTGGCTATTCAAGCATCTGGCAGCCTTGATTAATTGCTACGGGCACAGAATACAACAGCAGGCAGATTATGTACAACATATATAACACATAGCATGAAATATTGTGATCGCTTATAGGTACATTCTGTAGATGCTGAAAAGATGACAACTTGGAATATAAGATCAATGGGAGGCCATAGAACCCTGGTACCTTGTTACACCATTTGAGATGTTCATAGCTGAACTTATTACAGTCTAAATTCTTTTTTCCTGCCTTCTCTCCATCACCATTCAGCACAACAGTCAATTTAAATAAAAATGTCTATCTCCTTAAATTCACTCAATGTCTCGATGTTCAACACAAGCGGGTCATTATTTTCACAGAATAATGACCATTTGAGCAGAATAGTTTCTCCTCAGTTCAGGATTACATTTTTAGACCGCTTTGTTACATATAAGGAGCCCTCTCAATTTCTTTGGCCCAGAATAAGAATTTCGGACTGAGAGAAGTAATAATAGAACACTACAATGCAGTGCATGCCCTTTGGCCCTCCGGCCCTCGATATTGTGCCGACCTGTGAAACCAAACTGAAACCCATCTAACCTACACTATTCCATTATTATCCATATTTTTATCCACTGACCTTTTAAATGCCCTGACGAATTCTCTTCCACTCTCAATAATTTCAAGAAGAAAGCAGTTCTGAGCACGATAACATGTTGAAGCAAGATGGCAGGGTTGAATGCCCTCCGCTGCTCCTATCTTTTATGCTTCCATGTTATTCAGATATCTTCACCAAGCACATTGTCAGAAACTGTCTCAAAAGCAAAAGCAGGGACTAACACGTTCACTTCTGGCCTGCACAAATTTAGCAATTCAAAGAATCATAGAATCCCTACTGTGTGGAAACAGGCCATTTGGCCCATCAGGTCCACACCAACCCTCTGAAGAGCATCCTAACCAGACTCAGCTCTCTATCCTATCCCTGTAACCCTGCATTTCCCATGGCCAATCCACCTAACCTACACATCCCTGGACAATATGGGCAATTTAACATGGCCAATCTACCTTACCTTCCAAAATGAACAAACGCACACCTCTCCTCCCATATTATACTCCATTTGCTAGACTTTTTTATTATCATTCAGTCAACATATTTATCGCTGTCTGCAAATTCCTTTTGTCTTCTTCAGAACATACTTTCACATTTGTGTACAAAATTATTCAACCTCTTGCAGTTGGAGCACTGTTCTCCCCACCGTTGGGCATCTTCCTTTGTTTTTGTATGACGTTCTCAGCAATACTTACGGCCTGTCTTCTGACCTTAATCATTCTGCCGGCTCTTCTGTAAATACTTTTCTTTTTCCCCAAAATCTTGTTCTCATTTGACCTGGGATCTCTCTTAGCATCATGTAAAGCTTTATCTGTTCTCCTATTTATACACTATAGCTGTCAGTCAACAAAGTCAGATCCTGCTTAAGTTTATGCACGTATTGATAGCCTTCTGAACAGTAAGTTGAAACAACATAATATGACTGATTTACCAGGAATGCCAAAGGATGCGAGCATCGGATAGTAAATTGTCTTTACTTGTTGAAGAACTGATTGAACCATTCTCAGAAGGATATCTGAAATGCACTCGGACTGATGGCTTCACTTGCAATGCATCTGAGAGCAGTGCATATTCCCTATATATAGAGATATCTGTCCCTGGTTTGAGACAAAATAAACAAGTTGAACATTTATGAGAGTTTGTTACGTTCACTGAAGTGACGTTTGCTGCTCCATTTCACCCTCCCTGTGCATGAGGACATAACACAGCTGAGTGACAGTTGCATTTTTTCACTTAAATGAACTAATGGAATAACATCAGAGAGCGAAAGTGACTGGCACATTCCCTAGGGACATGAGGAGGCTTTTGCTGTTTGCCACAATGTTGGTGATATTTCACTTAACCACACAGCCACACAGCACAGAAACAGGTTCTTGAGTTCAACCAGTCCGTGCCAGCTATATTCCAAATTAAACTTGTTCCAATTGCCTGCTATTGGCCCATATCACTCAAAAACCTTTCTATAACTCCACTTGGAAACGCTGCAATTGGGGCAGCATCCACCACTTCCGCAGGAAATTTATTCCACACATGAACCACGATCTGTGTAAAACAAAAACAAATTCATCTCACATGTTTTTGAAACGTATCTTCTCTCAACCTAAAAATGTAACATGTGGTCTTGAAAACCTCCAGACAAGGGAAGAGAAACCTGTCATCAACCATACATGTATCTCTCATGATTTTGTAGACTTCTGCAAGGTCAACTCTCAACCTCCTAAACTCCAGTGAAAAGAAATCCCATCTCATTGAACCTTTCTTTATAACTGGATCCTTCCATACCGGCTACAGCGACGTGCTCCCTCAGACCTGACCCTTTGACAGCGACGTGCTTCCTCAGTCCTGACCTGCTATGCGCTCTCTCAGTCCTATCCCGTTGACAGCACTGATGGCCCTCAGTCCGGACTTGTTGACAGCAATGTACGCCCTCTCTCCTGACTTGTTGACAGCGACACGGTCCATCAGCCCTGTCCTGTTGACAGCAACACACTCCCTCAGTTCACACCTGTTGACAGCGACACAATCCCTCAGCCCTGAACCGCTGACAGTGTCTCGCTCTCTCACTTCTAACCCATTAACAGAGACTTGCTCTATTATTCCTCACCCATTAACAGAGACATGATCCCTCAATACTGACTGGGTAACCAGGCTGTGCACGGTACTCCAGAAGAGGGATTACCAATGTTCTTTTCAACCTGAACAAGACGTCCTGATTCTTGTACTCAATGGGTAGAGTCATAGGACATAGAACATCGAACATTGAGCAGTACAGCTTATTACAGGCCCTTCGGCCCATGATGTTGCGCTGAATTTTTACCCTGAACCTATGGTCTATCTCACCTACACTCCTACTTTGCACTGTCGTGCATATGCCTATCTATTAGCTGTTTTGAATGCCCCTAAGGCCATTTCCACTACCCTCGCTGGCAATGGCCACCCTCTGAGTAAAGAACCAACCTCTGATGTCTTCTCTGTATCTACCTCCAAACACTTTAAAACTATGCCGCCTCATAATAGCTACCTCCACCCTAGGAAAAAGTCTCTGGCTGTCCACTCTATCTATACCTCGGCTCATTTTGTACGCCTCTATCAAGACACCTCTCATCCTTCTTCAATCAAAAGAGAAAAGCCCGAGTGTCTCCCAACCTTTCCTCATGTGACCTTCCCTCCATTCCAGGCAACATGCTGGTAAATCTCCTCTGCACCTTTTCCAACATTTCCACATATTTCCTGTAATATGGCAATCAGAACTGGACACCATGCTCAAGGTGTGGCTGAATCAGGGTTATAGACAACAGACAATTTATATTACTCGAGCATAACTTCACGGCTATTGTCTCACACATTCTGTCCTAATAAATACAAGTCTTGTATAAAATATTAAACAAAAATATCTCTCTAAATTACAGCCCAGCCAGGTTCGAATTTTCTGGAATATTCTGTGCAATCTACATCGAATTTTCTGTCATAATGCTGTCTCTGTTGATTCTTCCATCAGGAATATTAACTAGTTGTGCAGGAGGTTCCTTTGATTTAAATGGTGCTTTCACGTAAACTGAGAGAATTCTGTGAGAGCCATTGATTTACTCCTGAGAGCTGAGAGCTGTTAACTCTCGTCAATGACGTTTAACTCTCTCCAAATGGCATTTAGCGCTCCCCAGTGGTCAGTTAGCTCTCGTCGGAATGTTTCAACTGCTCCCCGCTCTTATACCCTTTATGACATATTAAGTTTTACATATCATTCGTCCCATTTTGTCAAAACAATGAGATTTAAATTAATTTTTTTTGGTCTCTAGGTGCTTGATTCAAAGGAATGGCTAATATCAAAACTTGTTGTTTTGCTCACAAACTAAAACTACTGTTTTCACTGGTAATCATGCAGCTTTTTGATACAGAAATTTCAGTTCGGGTGCTCTCTATGCATGTGCAAGTCCATAAGATGCTGCTGTTCACAGACATCTATCTGACTTTAAGATTAGATTAGATCCCCTAAAGTGTGGAAACAGGTCCTTCAGCCCACCAAGTCCACACTGTCCCTTGAAGAATACCACCCAGACCTATCCCCCTATAACCCACATGGCTAATCCACCTAGCCTGCACATCTTTGGACTGTGGGAGGAAACCGGAGCACCTCGAGGAAACATATGCAGACACAGGGAGAATGTATAAACTCCACACAGACAGTCGCCCGAGGCTAGAATTGAACCCGGGTCCCTGGCGCTGTGAAGCTGCAGTGCTAACCACTGAACCACCATGCCGCCCCTCTAAGTATAGAAAAAAGTACAGCATGATTTAAAGGAACTTTGAATTGTTTTCCTTCTTTATATTTTACAGGCAGCAATATTTTACAAACACCAAATTCAAACGTCTTCCTTCCAATCCACAATTACACTACCTAACTTAACAAATGCAAGACAAACAACAGAATGATGGCAAATTTCCTTTCATAAGATACGTTAATAATTATTGTACGACAATTCTCACTGGAGCACAGAAGATAGAGGGTGGCCTCGTAGTGGATTAAAAATCATGCAATGCTCAGATAAAGTAAATGACATATACCTTTTCGCTGGTGTTTCAGATTTCAAGACTAGGAGGCAGATTTTTAATGTGAGAGGAGATAGATTTGAAAAACAAAAAGGCATGAAAGGCAACTTTTCGCACACATAGTGATTCATGTGTATAATGAACTTTGAGAAGAATTTTTTGTTTATGTGTACAGTTACAAAGTTTAAGGCGACAGTTAAATAAGTATATTGGTAAGAAATATGTGCAGGGAAACATGCCATGCACAGCGATGAGACTGGTTTAGTTTGGGCTTATGGTCTGCATTGACTGATTTGACCGAAGGCTATGTTTCTGTACAGCCTGTGACTTTGACTCTAATCAAAGAGTCATGGAGTCCAACAGCACCGAGACAGATTCTTCAGCGCAAATGGGTCTGTGGCAATCCAATAACCACGCCCAGTTTTCCCATTTCTCTGCATTTTCCACACGTACAATTAAACAGTGATTAAACTTTCCCGAATATTTCCAAACTAGACTTGTTGAATGACTGCAATCCCAGCGGTGTCTATGCTCAGGACGTATGGTGGCTCAGTGGTTAGTTTTGCTGAGTCACAGCACCAGGGGCCTGGGTTTGATTCCACCCTCGGGTGACTCGTCTGTGTGGAGTTTGCACATTCACCTCGTGTCTGCATGGGTTTCCTCCGGGTGCGCCGGTTTCCTCCCACAGTCCAAAGATGTGCAGGCTAGATGGTTTGGCCATGCGAACTTGACCATAGTGTTCAGGGATGTGTAGTTTAAGTGGGTTATAGGGGGGTGGATCTGGGTGGGATGCTATGAGGGTCAGTATGGATTTGTTGGGCCGAATGGCCTGTTACCACACTGTGGGGATTCTATGACTGCTTCTGGACATTGATGATGGCTAAAATTAGAAATCTTCAACCGTATGAAAGACCTTGCATATATAGTCCAAATGCTAAGTCAAACTGACAGATGTATTGCTTCAATATCAGATCAAAATTAATATTCAACTTTTGCTATCTGCTTGAGCATAAGGTAACTCTGGTGTGGATGCATCTGTGGAGCAGTCTTCAATAAGTCTTTTGTAAAATACCAGTATTTTATTTGTTTCTTTTTGGGTTTTTTTTTAAAGAATCAAGTAGCTACTCAAATTTGAAAGGTGACTTTTCATTTATCAGCCGGCAGCCCTCAGCTTCACACCAGAATGTTACAAAGATTGCAATAAGTTAATTAAAAAGAAAAGCAAAAGTTCTAACACAGTTTGTTTTCAGACACACGGAACTTAAGAGAGAATGGAGAAGTAGCAATTAGTCAAAAATGATGGAGTGACTGAATATGGACTTTGAATCATTATTCATTGTGAAATACATCAGTTGCATTTCATAATTTGGAAAGTCTCTGGGAGTAGAAGTGAGCTTAGCGATCATCACTAAGCAGAGAGTGTTGGAGTTCAGGTTTTTGGAGGTGGATAAATCAACAGAAGCAGATGCACTGGACCTAAAGGATTCTGAAGGAAATAGCTCGGGAGATTTTGGAGGCAACTTTCAGGAATTGCCGAGGACTGGAAAATGTTTAGGTAACAGCATTATTTTAAAAGGGAGTGGAGCGAAAGTTGCAAAATTATAGATCACACAGCCAGACCATGGCCTTTGTTCACATTATTGAGTCCATTGCTAAGGAGAGATATCCCAATATTTAGGAATGCATTGCAAAATAGCGCTGGGTCAGCATGACTTCATCAAATGGATGTTATGCTTGAACATTCTGATCGAATTCTTTGAGAAGTTAACGAACAAGTTTGACATGGAGAGCCAGTGCTCATGATTTCCTTGGATTTCAAGAAGATTTTCAGCAAGTTGCTGCACAGGAAACTGCTGAATAGGATAATATCCCGTGATGTTAGGTGCAAGGTATTGTTTATCTGGCAGAGGCAGCGATTGGGATGAAGGTCTTCTTTTCAGGATTGCTGCTGGTAACTAGTAATCGCAAATGTATACATTATATATTACTGACCTGGAAGAGTGAAGTCAGGGATTTATTGCGAAGTTTATAGACGACAGAAAGATAGGTTGAGGGATGGGTAGTGCTGATCAAGCAATCAGGCTTCAGAAGGACTTAGACTGACTCAAGAGTGGAAAAAAAAAAGTATTGGCAGATAGATCACAATGTGGAAGAGTGAGATTATGCACTTTGGAAGGAAAACAGGGCATGATGCATAAAGGGATTTGGGAGTCCAAAAACATTATTCTTTCAATCTAACATGAAGGTTCAGTTGGTGATGGTTCACAGCTTGTTCACAAGAATGATCCGGGCATGAAGGACTTCCCAAATGATAAGTGATTGTGGACTCTGGATCTTTACTCATTGGAGTTTAAAACATTCAGGAGAGAGATGCCTGATTTAAACTTAGAGAAATATCAGAGGCGTTGATAGAGTAGACACGGAGAAGGAGAATTCACTGATAGGACATGAATCAACAGCACAGCCTCAGAGTGAAGGGACAACAATTTAGAAATGACTGAGGAGTAGAGTTTTTGGCTGGACATTGACGAAATTATAGGGCTCTTTGTAACAGCAGAAATAGGAGTCCACATCATTTAGGGCATTTATGACAGAGATAGCTAGGTTCCTCATTGATGTGGGTATCTGAGATACAGAAAGAAGTGAGAAAATGTCATTGAGAAATATCTTTATTTTTTCATTGGTGAAAAGGAGGAGGAGAGGTGACCTAATTGAGGTATACAAGATAATGAGAGGCATAGATAGAATTGATAGCCAGAGACTATTTCCCAGGGCAGAAATGGCTAACACGAGGGGTCATAGTTTTAAGCTGGTTGGAGGAAAGTATAGAGGGGATGTCAGAGGCGGGTTCTTTACACAGAGAGTTGTGAGAGCATGGAATGCGTTGCCAGCAGCAGTTGTGGAAGCAAGGCCATTGGGGTCATTTAAGAGACTGCTGGACATGCATATGGTCACAGAAATTTGAGGGTGCATACATGAGGATCAATGGTCGGCACAACATTGTGGGCTGAATGGCCTGTTCTGTGCTCTACTGTTCTATGTTCTTTGTTCTATCATGGACACCGTTGAATGGCACACATGTACTGAATGGAGTAATTCTGCTCCCAATGTTCTGTTCTTATTATTCTTCTGCTTCTACTCTCCCCATTAAATTGCATGTGTCACAGCAAATGTATCTTTTGTGGGTTACTAAAATAACTCCACAGAGGCCAGTATTCAATCGTCATGTAAGACTCTATGTACATGTGGAGAATACTTGAGACCGATGCCATTCCCTCAGAGCCAGCTTTCAGAGTAAAAAGAGTATCTGATATACCTCTTCTTGTCTGTCAGCCAAAGCTCCCTGACTGTAACAAATTAACAACTATTAGGCAATTCATATTCTTTGAGGTCTGCAAGCTGGCTTACTTACCGTTAGCACATCCCTTGCCAAATGAACCAAAAGTTAAAGGCCGTGGTATTTCATTCCTGCATCTTCTCCTGGGGCTTTTTAGGACTGAGGCAGGTTCCTCCAATTTTGCCTCTCGCAATGCCAGCATGCAGTGTGCAGTGGCTTGCTTTTAGCACCGAGAATGTCTCAGAAGAAATTCATTCTCTTAATTGTAGCAAAGGTGTTGATGAGATGGCTTTCACTGTTTCTTTTTTGGAATCTGAGGTATCTTAACTATTTGTTGATAATGGAGAACCTATGGTTTCCAAAGCAGCTGTAAAGCCTATTGACAAACCGGGCTTGATTTGCTCGCAGATAAAGAAGTGTGGAGCTGGATGAACACAGCAGGCCAAGCAGCATCTCAGGAGCACAAAAGCTGATGTTTCGGGCCTAGACCCTTCATCAGAGAGAGGGATGGGGAGAGGGTTATGGAATAAAGTGGGAGAGAGGGGGAGGCAGACCGAAGATAGAGAGAAAAGAAGATGGGTGGAGAGGACAGTATAGGTGGTAGGTAGGGAGGGGATAGATCAGCCCAGGGAAGACGTACAGGTCAAGAAGGCGGGATGAGATAGTAGGTAGGAAATGGAGGTGCGGCTTGAGGTGGGAGGAAGGGATAGGTGAGAGGAAGAACAGATTAGGGAGGCGGGGACAGGCTGTGCTGGTTTGGGATGCAGTGGGGGAAGGGGAGATTTTTAAGCCTGTGAAGTCCACATTGATACCATTGGGCTGCAGGGTTCCCAAGCGGAATATGAGTTGCTGCTCCTGAAACCTTCGGGTGGCATCATTGGAGCACTGCAGGAGGCCCATGATGGACATGTCGTCTGTGGAATGGGAGGGGGAGTTAAAATGGTTCGCGACTGGGAGGTGCAGATGTTTATTGTGAATGGTATCAATGTGGACTTCACAAGCTTCAAAATCTCCCTTTCCCCAAAACCAGCCCAGTTCTTCGCCTCCTCCCAGTGCATCACAAAACCAGGCCAGTTCGTCCCCTCACCCCCACTGCATCCCAAAACCAGCCCAGCTTTTCTCCGCTTCCCTAGCCTGCTCTTCCTCTCACCTATCCCTTCCTCCCACCTCAAGCCGCACCTCCATTTCCTACCTAATACCTCACCCCGCATCCTTGGCCTGTCCGTCTTGCCTGGACTGGCCTATACCCTCCCTACCTCCCCACCTATACCCTCCTCTCCACCTACCTTCTTTTCTCTCCATCTTCGGTCCGCCTCTCCCTCTCTCCCTATTTATTCCAGAACCCTCTCCCAAACCCCCTCTCTGATGAATGGTCTAGGCCGGAAACATCAGATTTTGTGCTCCTGAGATGCTGCTTGTCCTGCTGTGTTCACCCAGCTTCACACTTTGTTATCTTGGATTCTCCAGCATCTGCCGTTTCCATTATCATTGATTTGCTCACACACAATTTGCGAGTTTGCAGATTTCATATGGTCCCAATGCTTGTTGAGGACTGATGCAACTCCCTGAGATTTCTACGCTGCTGATGTGACATCGCGTCAAATACATTTCTTACTCATGGAGGGCCATTCCTGTGGCTTGCACTGCAAAGCTCTTCCACAGATGTAAACTGCCTTTTGCAGGGAATACAATCTTGTGTCTGGTATTGGCGAATCTTTTGCCGTTGTGCCAGCAACTCTGCTGGAGATATAATGTATCTGCAGCAAGTATTGTCCTTTGATCAAGCAAGAGATTTGTCAGTTCATTGCCCAGTGAAGATTTTGGCTGTTTCATTAAGCCTGTGTTCAACGTTTGGACTTCTCTTGCTGCCAGACCATTGGATAATGGATAGTATGGAAAGTTGATAAAAGTATTTGTGGAACAACTCCTGGCTCCAAAAATGACCACCAAACCATCCTTTTTTAACCATTAGCTCCAGTCCTGGATGTATACACTATTGGGCATTCCTCTCCATTAATCCATTTATTACCTAACACGACACCAATTCAATACAGCGAGGCATTGTATTTTCACACCATGTCTCGCTTGTGATTATAGTGTGCCAACACATTCGAGGTTTATAACTGTTTCTTCACTTTCCTGAAAGCTATAGCTTCGTTCCACGTACAGTTCCCAAAGTTGATACCTTTTAAAGAGTTGCAAAGGTGCCAGGGTAGGGGTCAGGCTTGGTACGAAATTTCCATTTTAATTCACCAACCCAAGCAAACAACTAAGCACCAGCACAATCTTGTGAGACGGGGAACACTTGATCGCCTTCAGTTTGTCTTCAAACAGTTGCAATCCGGTCTGGCAAACTCTAGAGCTCAATTTGTTTACTTGGGGTGCATTTAACAGAAATTGCGCACTTCTAAGGTGTGCACCTACATGGGAGAAACCTCCAAGGACTATAAGGGTCTCCTATTTGGTTTTCTCTGTTATTAGCACCTCTTCTAGATAAGCAACAACATGAGGTAGACCTTATAACATATGCCCATCGTGCAGTGAAATATTGCACAGACTGATGATGCACCACATAGCGGTCTTGTATATTTTGAGCAATCATTTTTGAGTAATCATTGTCGCATATTTTTGGGATTCATCATGCAATTACAACTGCAAACACGCATGATTCATGCCCAGCTTCGTGAAGGACAAAACCTCCTGCCACCTTTGAATTGCATCCTCTATGCCAGGGATTGAATTTTTATCCAGCTGTGAGAAGTGTTTTACCATATGCTTAAAATCCCCTCAAAAATGCAACAACTGTTCGAGGTTCTCAATCGGTATGACTGGCACTGCTCATTCTGCAAACACTGGGCTGTTTTGATGGTTCTTTTGTTTTCCAAACTTCTGCACTATCTCTCTACTTTTGCTTCCTCATTAAATTTCAGGAATGCCTCGGTTCCTTTTACAGCTTCTAGGCCTCCTTGAAATACTTACGGGTATATAAATGAACCATTCTCAGGCAAACAATTTCTATTTGAACAATCTCCAGTCAGCTAGTTGAATGCTTCTCAACCATTTTCTCCAAATTAAACTTGGGACCAAGCTGTTTTACTTCAATCACTGGTAACAGAAATCAGTTGCTTCTCACAAGAGATGGAGACCAAAAGTTTTATCCTTTATCTGTAAATTGTTCCTGGTGTAGGTTCTGTGTCTACCCGAGGCATTGAAATCGTAGTGTTTATAGTCCAGAGTAATTTTTGCTGAGGGCTGGTTCTGAAATCACTGAAACAGCCGTGCCGGTGCCAAATTCCCCTTTAAGCGGTTAGGCATTTAACTGGACGTTTATTCTGAAATGTTCAGCTTTCAACATTGCAAATCAAATTAACTGTTAACCAAACCAGATACAGGTGGGCTTCCATGCTCTGCACTCTCACTGGCTTTCTGGCACAGAATTTGAAGGGGAAAAAAATGCATGATTAGCTTTCTTGTAGAGTTTTGCTGTGGACTCTGGATATGTCCTGAGTGAGGCTGAACAATTTTCAAGTGGTGTTCCAGAAGCTCACTTGGAGTTGCAAGCATGTCCATTTCCATCGGAATACCATACAATTCGTACTCTTCACTTGCCACATTTTGAAAAGAGAAAGCCAGTTCTAGATCCTGTTGAAGTCCAGTTGGGCTTCAGATACTGAGCAAATTTGTATGGTCACATCATTAACCCTACAAACCAAACCCCTATTCAACAACTCACTTGGGATTAAACCAAAGTACATGCCTCTTCCTTTAGCCTGAACATAATCAAACATTCTGATGTGGCTTCTGCTGATTTTCAAATTGCCAATTTATCTGATAGCATTTTAAAATTAGAGGAGGCTTGGTGTTGAAGTATTACTTAATTTAGTCCGTCAAAGTTTGGAAGAATTTAGTGCACCTGGTGATGTAAAGCTGGGAAAAAAAACAGACAAAGCCACACATTGACAAGTTGTGAGGAGATTTATTCAATATTATTCATCTGCTCACCCCCTCCCCCAATGTCATTTGCCTGAAAAAAAAGACCGGCATGTTTTTTTTTCATGTAGCTGAAACTGTCTTCGAAACAGTCAAGCTTCCCAAATGGAAGCATGATGCCAGAATGCTGACCCCAACCTAAAGATGAGGACCGCGATCGAATTTCTTCAGGAGCATTTTTTTGCATCAAATCCACTGAAATAACTCCAAGCAAGAGGCCAGTTTCCTGTCTACAAGTCAATCATGAGAAGTGATCTTGACATGGAACCAGCTAGCACTTGGAGTGAACAGAGCCTTTGACCCTCCTGCGCATATCTGTTCACCAGGACTCCCTGATTGGACTACATTCAAATCGCCAACTATGAGCTCACATTCCATAAAGTCGACCGAGTGAGCTCGAAACAAACACTGCAGCCAAGACTCTATTCTGATTTCGCAAAATCAGCACTATCTTAGAACTTTGATTTGGGCCTTCACCAACTGTTCCAGTCGAGCTTCTTTGCCTCTGTCAATGCCTTCTTCTAAAGAAGAATATCCGACACTAAACATTAACTTTGCTTGCTTCTGTATGTTTGCCTCAAGGGGGTGATGCATTTCGCTCAAACCTTTTCTTTCTGTGTACTTATGAGCAAATTCAAGATTCATATTAGCTTTCTTAAACATAATGTAAACCTTTCTTTGCAATGAATACATTTTCACAAAAAAACCCTTCATTTTAAATCCAAGAAACAGTCATATTTTGACCATACTATACTTCCATGATCTTCATCCTAAAGTATATTTAATCACATGCACTGGATGAAAGGAAAGCTCTATTTTGTGCTCCTGGCTTTATCATTGCCCATAACATCATATTGCTGGCTGTCATTCTCAAATTTAAACAAGCGAAGAAGCAAGTTGTCAATCTGACTGTTTAAGTTAACACACTGGACAATAATATCACACAAAAAAGCCCTTCTTATTAAAGTACCTACCCAATGTCTTGCAAAGGCTGAAATTGTGCCAGCATCCACCACTCATCAGGAAGTTCATTTCACATGCAAAGCACCCTTGGTATAAATGAAATCTGCGACTCATGTCTTAGAAAAGCTATCTCCTCTCAACTTATAAATGTAACCATTGGTCTTGAAATCTGCCATACAAGAGAAACAAAATCTACTTCTTAAATCCATATTTACCCGCCATGTTATCATAAACTTGTATGAAGTCACCTCCCAGCCTCACGCATTCCAGTGAAAAAAGGTCCCAGCATATCCAGTATTTTAGAATCACGCATTCCATACTCGTGTACATCACATTATATACCTTTCGAAACCTCATGACATGAATAATATGCTTCCTCTACTTGGACGACCATTACTGTGCACAATACGTCAGAAGAGGTCTCAACAAATCTCCTTCCGAGATACAATATGAGTTCATAATTTCGATACTCAGTGGACCAGTTAATGAAGGGGAGCTTCCCAAACACCTTTTTAAAGCAGGGTGTCTACATGTGACAAAAATGTTAAAGAATTATGTACCTAAACACCAATGTCCCTCTGGTCTACAAGACGACCCATGTCCTGCCATTAATTATATAAGTACAGCACCTGTTTCTGCCACCAAAATGCAATACTTTGTATTTATCAAGTTTGAACTCCAACTCCTTTTTTTTCTGTCGATTGGAACGATAACTCCACAAAATTTGTTGTCAACCAGGAAACTACTAAACATGCCTTCTGTATTCTCATTCAAAACATTTTTTTTTGCTTCAGTCATTCATGGGGTGAGGGTGCTACTGACAAGGTAGCATTTGTTGTCCATAGGGTAGTTAAGAGCCAGCCACTTTGCTGTGGATCTGGAGTCACATGTAGGCCAGGCCAGGTAAGGATGCAAGTTTCCTTCCCTAAAGGACATTAATGAACCAGATGGAGTTTTTCGATAATCAACAATAGATTCACAGTCATCTTTAGATCATTAATTCCATATTTTGTTTTTTGAATTCAAATTCCACCATTAGCCATGGCGGGATTCGAACGCACATTGCCAGAACATGATTTAGTTCCATGAATTAACGGCCCAGCAATAATACTACTGGGCTATTGCCTCCCCTGTTTGTTTTTTTGAATCTAAAAAAAAACAAAGAAAATTATCCCTGTGGAACACTGCTGGTGACAGGCCTCCAGTTCAAACATTATCTCTCCACCCACCACTCTCTGTCTCCTGCTATTAAGCCAATTTTGGTTTCAAATTGGAAACTGAATCACATCTGACTGGAACTACTCACATGCTTAAAACTGGAACATTTTCGGAGACTTCGTTAAATTCTAAGAAAACAATGTCGTCTGTTCTCCTCTCATAATCTTTTTGGTACCTTCCTCAAAAAAGTGCATAATGTGACACGATTTTATTCATTTAAATCCATGCTTACCGTCCCTAATCAATCCTGTTTCTTGAAGTGTACGTGAATCCCATTATTAAAATGACCTTCCATAATTTACCCACTACCGAAGTCAGACTCAAAGATTCATAGATCATGAAATTCTTCTTACAATTCATCTGAGACAAACACTAAAATGTTAGACACACTACGGTCATCAGGCAGCTCACCACAGTTATAGATGATGCAAATATTTCTGGAAGGTGTCTCAGAGTTTCCTCCCTTACTTTACGCAGCCTTCCAGATTACATTGGATCAGGTAATCTAAGTTTTAAGATAACAAAGTGTGAAGCTCGATGAACACAGCAGGCCAAGCAGCATCTCAAGAGCACAAAAGCTGACGTTTCGGGTCTAGACCCTGCATCAGAGAGGGGGATGGGGAGAGGGTTCTGGAATAAAGAGGGAGAGAGGGGGAGGCGGACCGAAGATGGAGAGAAAAGGAGGTAGGTGGAGAGGAGAGTATAGGTGGGGAGGTAGGGACGGGATAGGTCAGTCCAGGGAAGACGGACAGGTCAAGGAGGCGGGATGAGGTTAGGTGGTAGGAAATGGAGGTGCGGCTTGAGGTGGAAGGAAGGGATAGGTGAGAGGAAGAACGGTTTAGGGAGACAGGGACAAGCTGGACCGGTTTTGGGATGCAGTGGGGGAAGTGGAGATTTTGAAGCCTGTGAAGTCCACATTGATACCGTTGGGCTGCAGGGTTCCCAAGTGGAATATGAGTCGCTGTTCTTGCAACCTTTGGGTGGCATCACTGGAGCACTGCAGGAGGTCTATGTTGGATATGTCGTCTGAGGAATGGGAGAGGGAGTTGAAATGGTTCACGACTGGGAGGTGCAGTTGTTTATTGCAAACCGAGCGGAGGTGTTCTGCCCCATGTCCAAACGTGACTGGTATTCGTTGATGTGTGGGTGGAGGAGGACAATCGTGAGTTTTTCCGCCGCCTTCACCTCCACGCTTATATCTTTAACCGGGAGCCTAACCCTCCCTCCAATGACACCTTGTGACTCCAACACAAGTCCTCTTCCTGGACACCACATCCAGGCCTCCTACCCTCCATTGACCTCTTCATCTCCAACTGCCGTGGAGACATCAAATGCCTCCACCTCTCCACCCCTCTTACCCACTCAAACTTCTCCCCTGCAGAACGGACAGCCCTCAACTCCCTCCACTGCAACCCCAACCTCACCATCAAACCCGCAGACAAGGGAGGTGCAGTGATAGTATGGCGCACTGACCTCTACATCACCGAGGCCAAACGCCGACTCTTCGGTACCACCTCCTACAGCCTCCTGGATAATGACCCCACCCCCGAGCACCAATCCATTATCTCTAAAACCATCCATGACCTCATCACCTCAGGAGACCTCCCACCCACAGCCTCCAACCTTATTGTTCCCCAACCACGCACCGCCCGTTTCTATCTCCTTCCCAAAATCTACAAACTTGCCTGCCCTGGTCGACCTATTGCCTCTGCCTGCTCCTGCCCGACCAAACTCATCTCCTGCTATCTGGACTCCATTTTCTCCAGTTTAGTCCAGGAACTCCCCACTTACGTCTGTGACACCACCCACGCCCTCCAGATCCTCCAGAACTACCAATTCCCTGTCCCCCAACACCTCATTTTCACCATGGACGTACAGTCCTGATATACCTGTATTCCTCATGCAGATGGCCTCAAGGCCCTCCGCTTCTTCCTGTCCTGCAGGCACGACCAGTCGCCCTCCACCGACATCCTCATCTGCCTAGCCGAACTCGTCCTCACCCTCAACAAATTTCGATTCCTGCCACTTCCTACAGACAAAGGGGGTGGCCATGGGTACCGGCAGGGCCCAAGCTATGCCTGCCTCTTTGTAGGTTACGTGGGACAGTCCCTCTTCTGCACCTACACAGGCCCCAAACCCCACCTCTTCCTCCGTTACATTGATGACAGTATTGGCGCCGCCTCTTGCTCCCCAGAGGAGCTCGAACAGTTCATCCACTTCACCAATACCTTCCACCCCAACTTCAAGTTCACCTGGGCCATCTCCAACACATCCCTAACCTTCCAGGACCTCTCAGTCTCCATCTCAGGTAACCAGCTAGAAACTGATGTCCATTTCAAGCCACCGACTCCCGTAGCTACCTAGAATACTCCTCCTCCCACACAGCCCCCTGCAAGAATTCCATCCCCTATTCCCAATTCCTCCGCCTCCACTGCATCTGCTTCCAGGATGAGGCATTCCACTCCCGCACATCCCAGATGTCCAAGTTCTTCAAGGACCGCAAATTTACCCCCGCAGTGGTCAAGAATGCCCTTGACCGCATCTCCCACATTTCCTGCAACACGTCTCTCACATCCCGCCCCCGCCACAACCGCCGCAAGAGAATCCCCCACGTTCTCACATACCACCCCACCAGCCTCTGGATACAACACATCATCCTCTGACACTTCCGCCATCTACAATCCGACCCCACCACCCAAGGCATTTTTCCATCCCCACCCTTTTCTGCTTTCCGGAGAGACCACTCTCTCCGTGACTCCCTTGTCCATTCTCCTCCACCCCACCACACCTGGCACCTTCCCCTGCAACCGCAGGAAGTGCTCCACTTGCCCCCACACCTCCTCCCTCACCCCCATCTCAGGCCCGAAGGTGACTTTCCATATTAAGCAATTGTTCACCTGCACATCTGCCAATGTGGTATACTGTAGCCACTGTGCCTGGTGTGGCTTCCTCTACATTGGGGAAACCAAGCGAAGGCTTGGGGACTGCTTTGCTGAACACCTCCACTCGGTTCGCAATAAACAACTGCACCTCCCAGTCGCGAACCATTTTCACTCCCCCTCCCATTCCTCAGATGACATGTCCATGATAGGCCTCCTGCAGTGCCACAATGATGCCATCCAAAGGTTGCAGGAACAGCAACTCATATTCTGCTTGGGAACCCTGCAGCCCAATGGTATCAATGTCGATTTCACAAGCTTCAAAATCTTCCCTTCACCCACTGCATCCCAAAACCAGCCCAGTTCGTCCCCTCCCCCCACTTGTCCCAAAAACAGCCCTGATTGTCCCCGCCTCCCTAACCTGTTCTTCCTCTCACCTATCCCTTCCTCCCACCTCAAGCTGCACCTCCATTTCCTACCTACTAACCTCACCCCACCTCCTTGACCTGTCCGTTTTCCCTGGACTGACCTATCCCCTCCCTACCTCCACACCTATCCTCTCCTCTCCACCTATCTTCTTTTCTCTCCATCTTTGGCCTGCCTCCTCCTCTCTCCCTCTTTATTCCAGAACCCTCTCCCCATCTCTGTTGACGTGTCTAGACCCAAAACATCAGCTTTTGTGCTCCTGAGATGCTGCTTGGCCTGCTGTGTTCACCCAGTTTCACAATTTCTTATCTTGGATTCTCCAGCTTCTGCAGTTCCCATTACATCTACTCTTAGTTTTAGCCATCTTTTGATTCTCAAAGACGTGTAGAGCTTCCTCGCTTGCAATGTGAACTTTTAGAAAACAGCAAGATTTATTCTGCATGTTCTGTAGATACCTCGTCTTAGCCCACAGCAATAATTGACACTGAATATTTATATAATATCTCTTGCATATCATGCAGCACTACAAAAAGAAAGTGGCCCTATTGATCTTTTTGGGGGCTTACATTTCTTGAGTTACCCACTTACGTTTAACACACTTGTAGAATCTCTTTAGATTATCCTTAGCATTACCGGCTGCTTTCTTTCTGAAGAATGACACGGCTCTCTGTATATTGGTTCAGAAATTCAATTGAAATAAGATGTCTGTGTCGTAAAGGTTATTGTCTTCTGTTCTTGATTATACTTCATTATCTTTCTTCCGTCATTATTCCTTAATCGTTGCAGATTTATCCTTCACTTTAGCAGGAACATAATGCCACTTAAGTCTTGTCGAAGCACTTTTGAGGACTTCCACTTGTCAGATGTTCTATTACCATAAAAAAGTCTACTCCACTCAACTTTTGAATCTTTTCGTCACACGCCACTGCAATGTTCTACACTCCTCTTAAACCCTGAATCTTTTGTGGAAGCCTTATCCTTTTCAAAAGCGATCTTGAAGCTAATAGATTTGTGATAGCTCGGAATATTTAAGAGTGAGACAGCTGGATCTTGGTCAGCAGCTAAACAGGATTATGTGGAAAAGAGAGACACTTGAACGTGATTTGATTTGATTTATTGGAGTCCACGGGTGGAAGGGCGCCTGGAGGCAAACTGGGCTGGGTTACCAACCTCCTGGAGCCTCATAGAGTTCAAGGCATAGCTATTGCCATACAAGTCATGATGCAGCCAGATAGAATTCTTCCCATGTGGCATTCGTAAAAGTTGGTGATATTAATGTAAGTTTCAAACTTATCCACTATTGGCTGTTTGGAGTACTCAGTTCTGAAGAAATGTCAGTTGACTTGAAACTTCACCTCTGTTTTCTATCAACAGATTCTGCCAGACTTCCCAAAATTCTCCAGTCTTTTCTGTTTTTGTCTCTTACTTGCTTTGTTGAACTAAAGATGAAATGCCCTGAAAGTAATAGTAGGAAATGGGAATATTCCACTTACTAACTGAGGAAAACAGCGCATATTCAAACGAGATAGTAGGAACTGACGAGCTGGAGGATCTGAGATAAAAACGTGTAGGGCTGGATGAACACAGCAGGCCAGGCAGCATCAAAAGGATAGTAGGTACTGCTGGCACTGGAGAGCTGATATTTCTGAAGAAGGGTCTCGACACGAAACATCAGCTTTCCTCTGATGCTGCTTGGCCTGTTGTGTTCATCCAGCTCTACACCCTATTATCACATATTCAAATGATGTTTATTATTTGAGCCATTCAATAGACGGTTAACACAAATCACTGAAAGAAGTTATTGAAATTATAGATGCATTCTCCCAAGTGAGAAATGTCAGAATAGGTGACTGGTGTAAGACATTGTGAAATGGATTAATCCGTTAATAGCAACTGAATTACAGCATTTAAATTATGAGTGGCTCACGGATAAATTTGATGACTAGTTTGCATGGTGATCAATTAATAGATGAGAATGGATGAGTCTTTCGCCTATCTGTTTTTCTTTCATTTCTGTCATTTGTTTCTTTTTTTTAATTTTTGCGGCATGTCAGCTTTACTGGCTTGGTCAGCATTTATTGCCCATCTGTACTGGCCCCTTAACAACGTGGTGGTGAACTGGGGTAATCTACCTGCTCTGATTCAAGCTACAATGTCGCTTGGGAAGGACGTCCCGGATTTGTCGAAGTGACAATTTGGTCTGGTGAGTGATTTTGGAAGGAAACGTGTCCATGATGGTGTTTTCACGTATTCAATGCCCTTTTGTTTTCTCGTTGAAACATGTTAGCGTTTGAAAGTTGCTGTATGAGGACCTTTGGAGTATTTAATGATGTGTGCACATCAATATCGTTGCAATGCATGTGTGTTGTGGTTATGCGGATGTGTGGCATGTGTGCAGAGTATTTTGTTGCTTTATTGATTAGCAAAATGAAATTAGGGGTGCTGGTGAAAGTGCGTTTGTTTTCTGTATCGATAGTGAAGGACCCTGGACAAATAATAGGATTTGTGTGTAGTCATCAATAAATATTGGGAATGAAACTCTACTCAGAATTGAAGTTTCCATGTCCATAGACATGAATAAATTATGTCCAAGGTGGTCTGTCTGCATGTTCAGGAGTTATTCTATGTTTCCTGCGGACCCAATACATGATCATGAAGAAAGCAATGAAGAGCTTTTTTTGTGTGTGTGTCTCTGTCTGAATTGTTAAACTAATGACTTCTTTAATCATTTTCACATGAATAGCCCGCACGTTGGTTGCAATTATAAATATCTGTGGCTAAAGTAGCCCTGAATGCTGAGTGCCTTTCTTCGATTAAATGTTTCTAGCAATAAATTAGTGAAGCAAGGCACTCAGCATTCATGGCTACTGAATTCAAAAAAATTCAAAAAAGCGTAAAACTCTATTCATGAAATTAATATCATTTACAGAGACTTCAGTACTCTTCATTGAAATGTTCAGATTTGAATTGAATAAATTGAAATATTTACTTTTCTATATGGGAACTTGTAGACACATGAGAACACAAGGAGATAGACAATATGATGCTTTTCAATTTTCCTTTTGAAGAATCAACGTCAGAATACCTGACCAAGGAGATGTCAAAACTTTCTTCAGCTCTTGCCGGAATTTACTTTGAATGGCTGCGTAAATGCACACATTCGTACACGAATGTAAATACATGAGCATGTAGCCAGCTTCAGTGGCAATGTAGGCAGGAGCTGCATAATCTGTTTGATAACGTTCAGTGTTTGATATCCTTGTTGCTGAAAAGCTCACCAGTGTTGTCAGCCACAGGAGTATGAAACTGGCGGATATTGCAAAGAGGAAAATAATGGATTTTCGTCGATTTTCTGCCTCTGGGTCTCCTTGGCTGTCATTACTACATCCCCGGATGTTCCTGCGAGATCGATTGGCTACTACAATACGTCTGATTGTCAATAAATTAAACAGGAAAATCGACGAAAGTGGAAGACAAACTACACAAATACCTTGCAACCAAGAGAATGCTAATCCTGCTTGAGAATTGAAGAAGTTTTCCTTGGTGCGGCAACCCCACTGTAAATGACCAATTACTTTCTCAGGTTCATAACTAAACCAATACGGTATGTTACCAAGGAAAACTACAGCAGTGATGCTCATTATAACTGCAGCTGCTGTCCTCCCTCTGCAATACATTAGTTTCAGCCTCTCACAGCATATAGCGACATAGCGATCAAGTGTGAACAGGACTGTGAACCACACTTCCAGGTACAGGCTGACTGAGTTCATGAATATAATAAACGTACACACTCCAGTGTAGGAGAAGAAGGAATGTATGAAGTGAAAACTAAAAATATGGTGCACGGTTACATTGAAGATCAGGATCAGCAGAGCTGCTGCTGCCATCGCCAGCATGTAGGCAGCGGTACAATCAGAAAGGCCACAGTTTCCCCTGGAGAGAATTATTATCGCCACCAGATTCGCTGTGAGTCAAATGCAGAAAAGTTACAAAACAGGATCACTCAGAAAACAATTTGTGACAAAGTGTGCAATGACATTACTACTCAACCTTCTGTATAGTTACAGTCGTAATTAAATGTACATTTTCTTTTTGTAAATTTCATCATGTGATAACTACAGAAATTCAGAATAGAGACTGCAAGTTTGAGTGATTTTACCCTACTCGAAATACGTTGTTTCAAATGTTATATCGAATAATGCATACATACATTAGCAGATATTGATAATATTGGAAACAGGTGTTTACCTTGTAGTGTTATCACTGGACTGTTCTTTCAGAAGCCCAGGTAATCCCCTGGGAACCCAGTTTCAAATCCCTCCACAGCAGATGGTTGAACTTCAATTCAATACAAATCTGGACTTAAAAGCCTTGATTATTATTTTGTTAATTGATATAAAAACAACAATAATTTTCACTGAGATCACAAGGTGTAGATCTGGATGAACACAGCAGGCCAAGCAGCATCAGAGAAGCATGAAAGCTGACGTTTCGGGTCTGGGCCCTTCTTCAGAAATCATTGTTGCTGATAGTAGAAATACTGTTGACTAATGTCTTTCAGGGATGGAAATTGCCATGCTTATATGGTCAAGTGTATACGGACCCCAGACCCACTGTGATGTATTTGACAAAAAAAAGTCCTGTGGGACAGTATGGATTTACAATAAGTGCTGCACAACATCAAAGATACGAAATGGAGACTGACAATCAAACCAGCCTCAACATTTTTATTCAATAATCAAAAATGTTATCAGGTTGGTTCCAAACAAACTTTATTTTTGAATAACATTGCCAATTTTTTTGTGAAACCGATAGAAACATAGAAAGTAGATGCTGTAGCAGGTCATTCAGAATTCGAGTCTGCATCACCATTACATTCGATCATGGTTCAACAGGCAATTTCAGCATCCCATTCCCACCCTCTCCCCATCCTCCTTTCCCATGTATGGAAAGGTCTGGCCACAGGGAGAGGAATGCACAGTTTTCACAACTTTCCAAGTGAAGAAATCCTTCCTCATCCAAGTTGCGATTGGCATTCTGCTTGTACTTCGACTAACCGTTAGTTTCAGGCTGTGTGTGTGTGTGTGTGTGTGTGTGTGTGTGTGTGTGTGTGCGTGTGTGTGTGTGTGTGTGTGTGTGTGTGTGTTTCTAGCATGTAGTCTGTCCAGTTCCATGAGGGGTCAATATGTTTCTCTGAGGTTGCCCCTCATTTTTCGAAGTTCCAGTGTGTTCAAGACCAGTCAATCCAGTCTTTCTTCATATGTCATTCTTGCCATGCTTGAAATCAGTCTGGTGACCCTTCACTGGACTCCCTCAAAGACCCTGCTGTCCTTTCTCAGACTAGGAGACCCAACCTGCAAACAATACTGAGGTGTGGTCATAAGAAAGCCCTATATAACTGCAGTAGGACCTTCTTGCTTCAATACTCAAATCCTCTGGCTTTGAATGAGAGCATGAAATTAACTTGCCTCACTGCCTGCCACACCCACGTGCTAACCTTCAAAGATTGTACCACCATGCCACCTAACTCTAGTTGTACTTTACTTTCTCTTAAGCTGCCATCATTCAGATAATGTTTTGTGACCAAAAAAGATAATCCTCCATTTATTCTAATTATGGTGCAATTACTAAATGTTTGCCAGCTACCCAGTCTATTGATGTCACCCTGCAGCCAGTCAGCATTCTCCTCATCGCACATGCTGCCACCTGGCTCACTGTCATCTGCAAGTTTGGAAATCTACAAGCTGATTTAAAAAGAAAATACCCTGTTTCCGGTCTTCCGACCACTTGCCTATCCTTGTAAATTTTTTACCTTTGATACCACGAGCTTCCTTTTTTTAAAAAAACTAATCTCTTGTGTGGAAACTGGGCCAAAAAAACAAAAGTTTTGAAAGTCCAGATACAGATTGTCAAAGGATTCACCATTTTCCAAGCAACTGGTAAAATGTCCAAAAAAAGTCCAGAAGAGATGTCAAGCATGATTTCCGTTTAGGCCATCCAATCTAACTTGGAATGATTCACAGTTTTCTGAATGCTCAGTTATTATATCCTTAATGATTGACACCAGCATTTATCCAACCACTGATGCCAGGCTAATAGCATATAATTCCCAATTACCAGAACTATCAGATTACCAGCTTTTTTTTTCACCTGGAAGAAACATAGGAAAAGGCCCGAATATTACGTCAGCAGATCAAAGTTTTAAAAAGGCAAAGTAATCTGAATATTCGCAAACATTTAAATCTAATCTTATTTGATTCTTCCCGTTTGCTTCTAGCACAAAGACAAGCAAACAAACAAACATATACACTGAATAAATCAGAAAAAGAATAAAAGTGTTACAGCCAGACAGTTTACAGAAGCTGTTTCCACAAACTGTAACACCATGGTCACATGGAACTGTAACTTCGCGGTTTTCAAATGACATTGATGTATGCAGCAAGCCTCCTGTAGGGTTCAACGTAAATTTACATAATTCACATAACTGAGATCCTATTTTTCTTAATAAAGGGCTGAATAATTTTTGGCACTACTTTTTTTATGATTCTAGGCGATGTATACGTGTTCACTGAGCACATTGTCAGAAGATACAACATGAGCTGTTGCAAAGTGTCAAACATCCTCTGTGGAATCCTTGTTTGTGACAATTCAATGATTAAAACCATAGAGTCACAGAATTATCCAGTACAGGATAACTGCAGTAGGACCTTCCGCAGTACTCTTTGTGGTTGGTGGTTCAGTGATTTACAATGCGAGGACGAAGGGTTCGAATCCACTCTCGGCCGACTCTCTGTGTGGAGTTTGTACATTATTCCCATGTCTGTGTGGGATACTGCCTAGTGATCAGGTTTCCTCCCATAGTCCAAATTCATGCAAGTTAGGTGGCTTGACAAAGCAAAATTACCCGTGGTGTTTCGTTGGGTAGTTTTGTCGCGTGAGCCTTGGGGAATACGGGGTTGCCCGAATAGGACATTGGGATGCTTTCAGAAGGTCGGTGTCCACTTGATGGGCCTAATGGCCTTTTTCAACACTGTAAGGAGTCTGAGTTGCCATCCATGCTGACAAGCTAACGCCCAAATAACTAATCCCTTTTGCCAGCATTTGGTCAATATCCCTCTAAATGTTTCCAATGTCTTTTAAATGTTATAATTGTGCACATCTCCCAGACTTCCTCTGGTAGCTCATTCATTGCATACACTGCTCCTGGAGTGTAATAATTGCGTTTTAAATTTTTCCCTCTCAACTTAAACATATGCCCTCTAATTTGGGACATCCCCAATCTTGGAACATGACCTTTGCTAGTTACAGCTCAGATGACCCTTGATCTTTAAATAAAGTGCAATGCCAGAACTCAGCATTCTACGTTCCAGGGAAAGAAGTGTCCGAGAATAACCGGCCTCTCCATATAACTCACAAGCTACAGTATCAGCAAAATCCTTCGTTTTCTGTTCACAATTTCCAGTTTAAAAGGCTCTGTCCTGTAGCAGAGTGAACAGAATTGTGCGCAACATTTCACATAGTGGCACACTAGCGTCTCTGACAAATGCAGCATGACGTCTATCGGGAATGCAATGACCAGCAAAGGGAAACACAACAAATGTCTTCTTACATCCTACCTGCATGCAACTCCACTTTCAAGGATCTGTGGTCCTGCAGCCCAAGGTAACCCTGTTCAACAATACTCCGCCACCATTATCTCTTTAAGGCCTGCCTTGGTTTGCCTGAACAGCATTCAATGACTGTCATTTGTCTAAATGCCTTTCACTTCTCCTTCCTCTCGCCAGGTTGATTGTGATCTCTTTGTAATTAGAGAAAACCGTCTTCACTCACCACTGTAATACCAATTTTGGTGTCATCCAACAACTTACGAACCAGCTTTTCATTTTTTTTTCAAATTGTTGAAATAAATGATACTCAACAGTTGATATCGAACCTAACCTTGCAGTACATTGCTCATCACAGGCTTCCAGCTGAAAGAGCAATGCTCTTTAACACTTCCAAATTACTGACTTACCAGGAATGCCAAAGCTTGCGAGAATTGGGTAGTAAATTAATTTCATCTGTACAATTATTGGTTTTACCATTCTTACAACAATGCCTGATTCACATTATCAATTGTAAAGCACCAGAAAGCAGTGCATATCTCCTTTTTATACAGCAAACATTCCTGGGTGAGGACAAAATAAACACGTCACAACATTTTCAGTGTGTTACGTTCATGGAAGTAATTTTGTTGCTCCATATCACCCACAGCATCCACGGGGAAATGATGCAGCTGAGTACCAAATACACCTTTCACTAAAATAAACAAACCAAATAACATTGCAGAACTAAAATGCACAGAATAATAGGAAGGTGTCATTGTTCTCAACTATTGTGTTGGCTGTCTTTCAGTTCTGATGATTATGGTAAATCTTAAATTGTATTTTGTAAAGTTGTTAATTTCAGAACCACACAAGGAGACAGTAGATCTTAGGGTGATCTCATTGAGACATATAGGTTTCTTAAGTAGCTTGGCAGAGTAAATTCTCAGACAATATGTTCCTTCATTGCACAGTCTCATGCAGACAATTTCAGAATAAACTGGCGCTAATTTAAGAGCGAGATGAGGAAGAAATGCTTCTCAGACAGCGTTACAATTCTTTCGAACATGCCTCAGAGAGCTGTTTAGATAAATTTCTTGCATGTTTGTAAAGATAAGCTCGATAGACTTCTTGATGTTCATGAAAATCAAGGACAATGTGGAAGGCCATTGATGTGGACATAACGAATGTTTAATCAAACTGACTTGAATGAATATGGGAACAAGCTTCAGGGCCTGAATGTCACATTCCCTGTTTTTACTTCTGATGGCCATATACATCGATTTTATTTGGCTGGTGCTTTATTCCAGATTGATGTATTTCATTTCTTATTGTGGCCATATTCCATTGACATTGACATTCCTTTGACGCACCTCTATTTCCTACCTACTAACCTCATCCCACCTCCTTGACCTGTCCGCCTTTCCTGGACTGACCTATCTCCTCCCTACCTCCCCATCTTCCCCTCCACCCATTGCATCCCAAAACCAGTCCAAACTGCCTCTGCCTCCCTAACCTGTTCTTCCTCTCACCCATCCCTTCCTCCCACCGCAAGCCGCACCTCCATCACCTACCTACTAACCGTATCCCACCTCCTTGACCTGTACGTCTTCCCTGGACTGACCTATCCCCTCCCTACCTCCCCACCTATACTCTCCTCTCCACCTATCTTCTTTTCTCTCCATCTTCGGTCCGCCTTTCCCTCTCTCCCTATTTATTCCAGAACCCTCTCCCCATCCCCCTCTCTGATGAAGGGTCTAGGCCCGAAACGTCAGCTTTTGTGCTCCTGAGATGCTACTTGGCCTGTTGTGTTCATTGAGCTCCACACTTTGTTATCTTGGATTCTCCAGCATATGCAGTTCCCATTATCTCTTCCTTTGACATTAGCTGTGCTGTGTCATAGAAGTATTTATATCAAAATATAAAATCTTACCAACACTTTTCCATAGACAGCAATAAGAGCTGCGCCCCGTGGTGCGCTTAAATTTGAAATAAATCAGTTTTTACTCTGGAAGTGAATTAAAGATTACAGTGAAATTATGGTGAGGTGGATGCAAGATATGTAGCATTTTCCAAGAGCTTGGTGAACACTGGAGCAGATCTGATGCATTGAATGGCAAGCTCATGTTCCTATTTCAAACAACAAACAACCTTACAGTACAGCAATAGGTTCTAACAACCTTCAAGCTGAAACTGATGCGTTTTTCCTTTGAAGCTGTCTTCACTTTTCAGATCCATATTCATCTTCCCTTCCTATTCACCTATTAGTTCGGATTCTTCTTGAATGCTGCTCTTATGGCTCCCACCACTTCATCGAGCAGCACGTTCAAGGCACTCAACACCTTTTGTGTGAAGAACTTGCCGTGCACATCTCTTAAAACCCCCACCCACCGCGCACCTTAGAGTGTCCTACAGTAATTGACCCCTTTCAACTGTGAAAATGTCTCAAACTTTACATTATATCCCTGCCATTTTCAATCTTTTTTGAAATTCTATGGGTTTACCTTTCAACATCCTGCATTCCACTGAAAATCATCCCAGTCTATGCAAGCTTTTTTCAGAGCTAAAATACCGATACTGGACAGAATCCTGATAAACCTTTTCCATACCGTTTCCCAATATTCCCATCCTTCTAGTAGTGAGGTGACCATAAGTAGATGCACTATTCCAAGTTTGGCCATAGAAAGTTCTACAAAGCTGCAACATGGCTTATTATACTGCATGGCCCTTCCAATATGCATTGCCACCTGTAGTTATCTGTGGACCTGAACACTCAGATTCCTCTGAAAAATACGTCTAATGGTTCTGCTACTATGCATAACTTCATCCTGTATTTGAACTTCCAAAATGCATCACCTCATATTTTACCCATGGAACTCCATTTTTCTGTCTATGCCTCCATATGAATCCATATCCTGCTGCATTTATTTACTTAGGCATTCTAATTCCGTGTTTAACTTTATTAGATTAGCCTCCATACAGTGTGGAAACAGGCCCTTCGGCCCAACAAGTCCACACTGCCCCTTGAAGCATCCCACCCAGACCCATCCCCCTATAATCCACACACCCCTGAACACTCCGGGACAATTTAGCATGGCCAATCCACCTAACCTGCACATCTTTGGACTGCGGGAGGAAACCAGAGGAAACCCATGCAGACACGGGGAGAATGTGCAAACTCCACACAGACAGTTGCCCGAGGCGGGAATCGAACCCAGGTCCCTGACACTGTGAGGCTGCAGTGCTAACGATTGAGACACCGTGCTGCCACACATTTCTTTTCCACATTCATTAGATATGTCAAGGGCTTCATCAGTTCCCATCATAGTAGGTCTTATGTCTGCTGACTTGTTCTTCTTAACTTGGGTTATAACGTATTGGTCATCAAAGAGTCACATAACTCATCAAAGCTAACCTTCATTCTTGCAGGATGTGCCACTCCTGAACTCTTATCAACTGCTGTGTGAAACACTCCCACATGCCAAACATGGATTTTCCTTCAAAAAGCGGGCTACCATTGCAATCCACCAGTTGCTGCTGGATATTATTGTAGTTCAGCTGGATGAAATCAAACAACTTTTCCCGTGCACTTCTGTTATCCCAATCTATGAGTGCAGTCATGACTCCTGAAATGCTCACCACTAAAACTTCACTGAATTGGCCAGGCTTGTTATCCAAACCTAGGTCGAGCATAATCCATTTACCAATTCGACTGTGTTATACAGTGTCAAGAACATCTCTTAAAAGACTAGTACAAAATCTGCTCCATCAGTCTTCCAAAAAAGCCAGTCCAAGTCAATATCGGAGAAGTTACAATCACCCACCAAGACAACATTGCTCTCTTTTTATATCTTTCCAAAATCTGATTACATATTTGCTCCTTTACCTCCCGTTGACTGTTGGGAGGCCCCAGCACTGTGATTTCATAGTCCCTGTTCTTGAGTTCTACACATATTGCATCACTGTATGAGACTTCTGGCGTATCCTCCATCAATACAGCTGTTAGATACTCCTTTGCCAGTATTTGTCCAACATCTTTTACATCTCCTTTGATCATGTCTGAATCATGTAACCGCTGGGACATTCAGATGCTAATTCTGACCCTCTTTCAGCCAAGTCTCCTCAACTGCACTTCTGACATAGTTCCATGCGCTAATCAAAGCTTCATCTTCCTTCAGTTTTATGTTGCTTGTGTGTTGTTGTGGCCTTGACTAATGTCTCAATTTTCTTGTAATCGCAACTTTTGCAAATTGTACCATCATCTGCGATACTCAACAACACTTTACGTTATCTCGTTGGTACCGCTGCCTGATGAATAATTGTCCACTCTGCGTTTACAGGCCTGTGAGGAGATTTCCTGTTCCCCGCTGGAATCAGATTGTTAAATGGACCAACATTACAGAATTTTGTCATGGCAGTATTAGGTTTGGCTGATTTTCATCTTGTTTTCAACTTTAGATCTACTTGTTGAGGCTCAATTAAACAAGATGCAATGTACACTTCTTTTGAAATGCGTGCAACTTTGAAGATACTATCAGTACTCTAAATACCAGCAAGTCTCATTAATTGCTTTTCCAGTGATGAATGTTACTTTTGTATTGCCCTGGGCACCGCACACAATAAAAATGCCTGGAAACTTTTCTGATAGCATTTTTCTCTCTATAACCTCACTTGATTTTGTTGTGATTATAGGTTCAGCCGCAACAAGCAACTCTGCCAAATCATTAGCTGCAGGTTGGTTAACATTCTGCACAGACAATATTTGAATCTCTGCTACTGGAGAAATTATTTTTTGTAAATTGCCAGGAATCTTTAGCAGCGACTGCCATGGCATTTAATAAATTTAGGGATAAGATTGGTATCTTTCTCATTGATGGCACATTGAACGGTTATAGAGAGTGGGCAAACAGTGAAGTAATTAGTTCGTCACATTCTGATTAAATAACCGAGCCGGCTGTCTCGTTGAACTATCTGCTCTGCCTTAAGGTCTTATTTTTCCACTGTTGCAGACATTAAGTCACATTCTTAGTGCAGTCTTTGCAGAAGAACACAAATATATGGCCTATTAACGTAGTTTGTTGTTCCAACGTAGTGACAGAAAACAAAGCAAAGTCCGCCTCGTATCCCAGTATTTGCATGATAGTAAAATTAATGCATTCAATGAACATCAAAATTGCCCCAATGGTTGCTTGTGATGTCTTTTATTTAAATATTCGACTTGTGATGTCTTTTATTTAAATATTCGACACCAGACACAATGTTTACAATTAAAACAAGAAGGGAATAAAACAACATCGGCCATGCCAAAGCCTCAGAAAATCAAAGTTAAATAACTTTGTTGATAATCTAATTAATATCTATTATTCAAACCCAATATTGGTTAATACTACGCCATTCACACATACTCAGACAGATAAACATATTTCAGGAATAATCTTAAAAGAAAGACAAATGGATAGAATGGAGGGTTCCAGTGTTATTCAATTAAGGCAGATTTTACGGTTGAATGCTGACGAAACTGGCGCCACTCTGACTTTACATGGAGCCTGGAATGTGGCAGTCAGTTTAGGACTTGGTGAAAATGTTTGTGAACTGTGTAACAGTAATATATAATTGGCTGGGGTTGACTTCTTGACCTCTCTTTTGTTAACCCAGTTAGTTCACGGATATTCTTTTGGGAATGAGACTGATGTCCTTACTTGGTATGGTTTCCATGTAATACCACACCATCTGCAATGTGGTTGAATCTGAACTGGCCTCTGAGCAATTACGTTGGCCTGTTCAGCGATACTCACTCCCTGCGAATGACTTTGAAAAAAAAAGTCTCCATGAATTCCTGCCCAGAAGATTCCTTGAATTTCAAATCTTTAGACTGGATGCCCCCAAAACTATATTAAGGACGACAGATACTCTTTTTATTCAGTAGTTTTCTGCCAATATTTTATCTTAAAGTGCTGCATTAACCTTTCTGTTTCATTCGAATAATGGCCAGATTTCCTTCAACCACTTCATTTATTTTGTGGCTTTTTTCAAAATAAATCAAAGAAGGCGCCCTCTTTACTTTTCTGCATTCTCATTAGCGATTGCACACGTTTAAATATTTCTTTTTGGAACTTAGACAATGTTCCTGGTTTTCCTTGAAAAGAAGAGCAAGTTTGTTTACTTATATATGACTTTCCATAATGAGCAACATCACTCCGGTCACAAGTTTGGGTTTTTATTACTGCAACTCACTGTTGACGAATGCCCTTTTTGAAAAGAAACTGCTGTCCTAATATTCAACTGACACAACACCCTCAGCAATGTGTTTGACTTATAACTGCCCAAGGTGGCTCAATGGTTTGTACTGGTGGCCCAGGACTGAGGCGGTTGTCAGTGTGTAGTTTGCATGTTCACCCCGAACCTGCTTGGTTTTGCTCCAGTTTCCCCGCATTGTCACAACATGTTTAGGTTTGGTGATTTGGCCAACCTAAATTACCCTTTGCCTCAATTCATTCATGCAAACAGGGTTTCTAACCTGAACCAGTGCCATTTCCCGCGATTGGTGTATAACCATCTGAACATTTCCTTTCCATGTAGCTGTCAAGTGTCTGTCAAATCAATCACCTCTCCCACTTCGTATGATAGATCGTTCAAACCTGCACCACCCTCTCTATGAACAAAATGGACCTTGGGTCGCTTTCAAGTCATTCACCTGTCACCTTTCAACCTCAGCCGTTATGATTTGCAGAAAATACCCTGTCTATTCACCTTATCCATGCACATTGTGATTTTATAAACCTTTTTCAGGTCATCCCTCAGCCTCCTGCGGTCTAAGAAAGAAGTCCCAGTCTATGTATCCTCTCTGTATAACTCAAATCTTTCAGGCTTAGTAATATCTTTGTAATTATTTTACACCCCTCCCTGTTTAATAAATTCTTTCCAATGGTGGGATGATCAGAATTGCATGTGGTGCTCAACGGGTGGCCTTAGCATGTCTTGAAGGGTCATAACATGACGACCAAGCTCCTGTAATGAATGATTTGATACTTGAAGGCAGGCATGCCAAACTCCTTCATCACCCTGTTTACTAGTAGTACTATTCTCAAGGAAGGATCAACATGCACCCCAAATGCCTCCCTGATCAATCAGACTACCGTTAATTGCAAAAGTCCTGAACATATTTGTCTGACGAAAGAGAAACACCTCACAGTTTTTGTGTTGAACTCCAAATGTCTCTTCACAGTCTATTGCACCAATAGATCAAGACCTCATTGCACTCTTTGATAACTATTTTCACTCTCCACCATACCACAAATTTTTGTGTCATCCACACAATGATGAGCTCTGCCTCCATCTGCCCTCCAATTCGTTCTTGCAAATGACAGTGGGCCCAGCACCGATGCTTGTGGCATACTGCAGAACACAGGCCTCAAACCTGAAAGACAAAAAACTTTGACCACCTTCTGTCTAGGCAATGTTTCTCCAATTGTCAAACTTTTCATCGATCCCGTGTGATCTAACCTTGCTAACCACTTTACCATGCGATGTGTTCTTTAAGGCACTTTGAAACATTATGTAGGCAAAATCTACTGCAGTTCCTTTATCTATCATCTTGCTCATAACTTGAAACATCTCATTCAAATTTGTGAGACATGATTTCCCATGCGCCGAGTCACGTTGACTATTCTTAATCAGCCCTTGCTTTTCCAAATACATGCAGATCCTGTGAGTTAGAAATCCCTCCAATAATTTAACCAGCAGTGACATTGTATTCACTGCCGTTTGTTTTTTTTTTAAATATATCATGCAAACGTCTTATCTTTTCTTGTTATATCACTGGGATATGTGCATCGCAGGCTAGGTTGCATTCATTGCCAATCCCAAATTGATCAGCTGGCAGTTAAGTGGCAATCACATTGCCATCAGTCTGGATTCACATATCAGCCAGACCAGATAAGGATGGTTGCTTCCTTCCCTAAAGGACATTAGTGACCTAGATGTTTTATTTTTTAAAACCAAACATCGGCAATGGAGTCTTGGTAATGGATAGAATCTTAATTCCAGATTTATTTACTTTGAATTCAATCGCATTAATTTTCTGATTTGGGATTTGAACCAGGGTCCCCAGAATGTTACCTGGGTCTCTGGATTAACAGTCCTGTGATACTACCACTCAGCCATTACCTTCCTGAAAAACAAACCTCAACATTAATCACCCTCCAATCTGTGGCACCGTATGCGTTTTTGTTGATAAGACAACTATCTTATTTTGTGGCCAAAATTTCTTCCAATTTTTCCAAAGAATTCCTGCAATAGACTTGATCAAGCCCCTGGCATTTACCTAACCTTATGCATATTTAGATCTATAGCATCTCCTCTTCGGTAATGTGAACACTTTTGATAATATTACTACTTACTTCTTTGAGTTCCAAACTTCCAAGTCACTCGATAAAAACCCTGGTTGAGCCACTGTACAAAACCCTGGCTCGGCAACATCAGGAGTATCATGTCCAATTGTAGTCACCTCATTACAAGAAAGATGTGGAAGCATTGCAAAAAGTGCAGAGGAGATTTACCAGGATGTTGCCTGGAATGGAGGACAGGCCTTACGAGAAAAGGTTGAGAGAGCTAGAGTTTTTCGGTTTAGAACAAATTGACTTGATAGAGGTGTACAAAACGATCAGAGGAATAGATAGAGTGGACAGCCAGAGACATTTTTCCTAGCTTGGAGGTAGCTATTACGAGCAGGCTTAGTTTTACAGTAAGTGAAAGTAGATATGGAGAGGCATCAGAGGTAGGCTCTTTACTCAGAGTGGTAGGGGCGTGGAATGCATTGCCGGAGAGGGCAGTGAACTCCTCCTCATTAGGGGAACTTAAGTGGCCAGAAGATAGGCACACTGATATAGTATAAGGTAGGAGTGGAGGTTATATAGACCTTAGGATTAGGGTAAAATTAGACTCAACATCGTGTGCTGTACTGTTTTATGTTCTATGTTCTACATTCTCCCCGGCAAATATTGACGAGAAATATAATTTAGGATCAATGCCATCTCCTGCAGTTCCAAGTATGGACGTTCTCATTGATACTTACATGGCGCTATTCTTTTTTGAGTTACTCTTTTCTGTTCATATGCTATTATGCTCTCTTTGGATTTCCCTTAGCCTTATCTCTCGAAGCTGCCTCATTTTTCCATTTTGCTCCCCTCATTTCTACATGAAGTGTACTCCTAAACCTTTATATTTCACTTTGGATTCACTCGATCATAGCTGCCTATGCCTGATATTAGTCTGCTTACTTTTCTGGACAACAGTCTTACTATGTATGGTGAAACAATGTTCCTTTCTGTCAGCCTTCGCCTTTACACTAATGGAAACGCGCTGCCTAAAAAGTCTTGTTTTCTTATTTTTGAAAGCAGTTCACTTGCCAGTTGTCCAGTTAACTGTGAACAACCTCCCCCAATCAACTATTGAAAGTTTCTGGTCTAATACCATCAAAATTGGCCTTGCTCCAATTTTGAACTTTAACTTGTGGACCAGACTCATCCTTTTGCATTGTTATATTAAAACTAATAGATTGATGGACACTGGTCTTAAAATGCTTTCCCAACAACATTTTGTTTGGTTGGTTTGCCTTATTTCCCAAGAGGAGCTGCAAATTTCCCACTTCTCTGGGAATATATTCCACTCAGCAGCCAGAGCTGTGTGCACTAAATAGTTTAACTATGATAAATGTGGAGCGATGCATACTGTTTGGATAGCTGATGCAAACTCAAGAGGCCAAATTGTTTCTATCTGCCCTGGAGGAATTCTGTAATCCTCCAATGAGGATGACACAATTTTTGGATATCCCTGCCATTCTGGTGTTTTCATCAATCCCAATTACTTTGCCAACACATCCATTATCGCCATCACTTTGCGTTGGCAGGCAGTATCACCTTAAATTCACTCATTTTGTCAACTGGCTAAGCCTTAGTTAAATGTTGCAAATGAATGAGGCATACGCTCTCAACCTGCTGAAATGATTTACCAAATTTCAGTGCCATTGGTTTTAAAATATGAAACTTTCATCGTGCCTTTTATCTTTCGACAACCACGGCAGTTGCTGACACAGTTTCATTTTGGTTCCATCTGAGATTCACATGCTGAACTCCCAACTAAATTACAACACTGTCTGGAGCACTTTGCTGAAGTAGTGAGGCCCAATACTCTACCAGTCAGTTAATTAGTAAAAGTACATGATGCTTAGGTCAACATACGGTGAATTATTGCTTTGTGCCTCTATTATCCAGAATGAAAGGCATTTTCACCAGGCTTCTTGAACAGATTAAAAAGTGTTTACTATAAGAATAGTCATAAAATAACTGAAGAAGAAGAGGGCAAAACATTTTACCAAGGGTAGAGAAATCAAGAAGGAGCATGTGATAGTACAGTGCCTTAAAGAGAGTTTAGTGTTTTGCTGATTCTCGTTCCAACAGCTGTTGCCACAGTGGTTTAGGAATGTCTGCTTCAGAAGCAGAAGGAAAACCGTTTTGTCATCCTGAGATTTTTTTAAAAATAAGTTGAAAAGAAATGTCTGACAAAGGAAGTCCTCGGGCTTCATTTTTGCTTTCAGTTGTTTCTGAAGTTGTGCATTGATGCTTTAGATGGAGCTCGTGCTCTCCTTCTGCTGTTGATTCAAAAGGACTTTAGTTCTCTTTCTGTTGACAGTTCTTTTTTTTTCTATTCAGTGTCCCTTTCTCCTTGACTTCCTGAAGTATTGTGAACTCATGTGGAAGTGAAGAGAGATAGAACTTCAAGAATAGCAGCTGGATTGGTAACCAGCTACGGACTAGTTTATAAGTCAATGTTTGTCCACCAATATCACTTTCAAATTGTGGGGGATAGTACGTTTGGAGAAAAGAAACCCCAGGGAGTAAAATAAAATGAGATTTCATTGGATACTGTAAAGATACTTCACCGCATCAGGGTAGAGGAAAAGGGTTAGGTATTTAAATATCAACAGAGTTGAATGCATGAATTTAGTGTTAGCAGTTTTAAAAAAAAACACTCTGGAAAGGCAGGTGTCATGAAACATTACTTTAGATCCCAGACAGTGGGCTGGAACTTGAAGAGAAAATTTGAGCACTATTCGTAGAGGTGTGTAGAAGTAATAACAATCAGCTAATGATGGGAGTTGAATTCACTTTCCTCAGATTAACCAGAACACATAGCTAAGATCAGTACAGCACAGCACAGGTCCTTCGGCCCACGATGTTGCGCCAAACTTTTAACTGAAACCTAAGGTCTATCTAACCTCCAACCAGGACAGGATTAGTTTAATGGCTTGGATGTAGTGTGTGTGTGTGTGTGTGTGTGTGTGTGTGTGTGTGTGTGTGTGTGTGTGTGTGTGTGTGTGTGTGTGTGTGTGTGTGTGTGTGTGTGTGTGTGTGTGTGTGTGTGTTTTTAAATGTCTGTAGGAGAGTTTTTCATGAAACTTGTGGAGTATCCAATGAACTGTTCTAGACCTAATTCATGAGGAAGGATGGCAGGGTCGTGGTTGAGATAACGGTACTGAAGCATTTTCTGATTAAAAACGCAACATCACGCACAATAAGATTTTCACGGAGAAGGGAACACATAAGTTGCAAATAATAAAAAAGAAGCATGATGCATTGTATTCGGGGAAAGCAAATCTTACCAAAATAAGGCAAGATCAGGTCAAGGTAGATTGATAACAGATACTGCTGGGGAAATGTTATGACGCTTGAGAGGGTGCAAAATGGTCTATAAAGACATTAGCTGGCGCAACAAGGTGACATGAGTTATAAGTGAAGATTGAATAGATTGAGGCATTTGTCCCTTCAGCTTCGAAGACTGAGGGGTGAACAGAAAGACATATATAAAATCATGAAGGACACAGTCATAGTATTCTTCCTAGGAGGGGATGGCACAAAACTAAGAGTAATGGGTTTAAGGTGAGCAGGGAAAAATTTTCAAGAGATAAAACGGACAACATTTTCATGCAGAGGATAATGCATGTATGGAGCCAGCTGTCAGAGGCAGTGTTTGAGGTAGATGCTATTTGTACATTTCAACCAGATATGTATGTTTATGTGAATGGGAAGGCTTTGAGGGGACAATGGTGAAATACCGGCATATTGGATCAGGTCAGGTTTGCGCATCTGGCGAATGTGGATGAGTTATAAAAAATAATCTGTTTCAGTGTTCTGTGACTATACGATTGTCAATATTTTGGAAAGCCAAGGATGGTCATTTAAATTGAAAATAGGATGGGAACAAGACAAGCGTGTTTCCTTCAGGGTAATAGGAACTTGTAACAAGCCCAAAGAACCATGGATGATCAGAGATATTCAGTATGAGACAGAATCAAGGTAACAAGTAAGTGGAGGCATTCATGGAGTACAGAATTTGCAGAGTGATGATTAACAAAGCAATTAGGAAAGCAAAGAGGGAGCATGAGAAATCGCTGGTGACTAAATTTAGGGAAATCCTAAAACATTCCAATATAAATTCAAGGAGAAGATGAAAAAAACTGAGGGGGGGTGGCTACAATCTGCATGTGAATCCAGATTTGATCAGTAGGGATTTGAATCAATATTTTATATCGGTTGTCATTCAAGAGAATGGTGATAATGGTTTGGAGTCCAAGGGGAGAGAATGTGAATAGCTTGAGCAAAATTGATAAAGGAGAAGGTGTCGGAGATGCTTACCGGTTTAACAGTGGACAAATCTCTAGGTCCACAAAAATTGTGTCCCAGGCTGCTTTGGAAGGCAGGAGTGGAGGTTGATGGAGTGATGACCCAAATTCTTAAATTCATCTTTTGCCAAGGGGGTACTGCCGAAGAATTCGAGAACTGTTAATATGGTTTCAATTTTTCAGAATGTTGGCAGAGATAACCAGAACAGACAGATAATGACAGAACAGTGAGTGTCACATTAGTGTAGGGAAATAGTTGAAGAAAATTCTGAAGGAGTACATTTATTTCCATGAGAAGGTGCAAGGATTAACCGGATATAGTCAGCATGGCTTTCTCAGAGGTATATCATGACTTACAAAGTTGTTCAATTTTTTTGAGGTGGATCCTCATGTGACTATGAGGTAGTACACTTGATTTGTTTAGGTCTTTCAGTGAATCGTGGCATTACAAATAGGTGTAATTGTATTTTGCTAGGTTGCTGATTATCATGATGGACACGGATAGCTTCAGGTAAGCTCTGATGAACGTTCATATAATTCTTAGGTTCTATCCTCTGAATATTGGATGTATTGATAATGTGTGAACAAACAAGAAGCAATCACATATGAAATTCCTGATCAAAGTACAGCTGAAAGCCAGATCAATCTCAAGACTTTCCCTGCTAGACTGGTCATCTCAATGCTCTAGGCCTGAAATGTCAGTCTTCCTATTCCTCAGATTCTGCTTGGCCTGCTATGTCCATCCAGCTCTACACCTTGTTATGCCAGGTTTCTGGTAACTGGGTGATTAATTCTGGAAGCAAAGGCTTTACACTCGCTTTGACTCAATGTTGCTTTCCTGTCAATGCCACTTATTGCTCGGTTACCACCCTTGACAACAGTTATTGACCCAACAAAAAGAGGGCGAGTTAAATCTGTATCAACTTGCCACTAATTTTATCCATTTAGGTGAAAACTGCATAAAATAAACAGCTGCTTGGTTAAGAAAATATTAACTTCAATCAAGTAATTAATAAAAGCAAAAATCCAAGTGCACATTAAATGATTTTGCAATAATGTTTCCTGAGAAGTCAACAAACATAAAGGCTGATACCCAAGAATAGCAGCTCAGGCTAGCCAGGTGACATATTTCAGTCCGTGGGATTATTTTCACTCTTCCAGTAAAGGGTCTATAACTTTCCAAAGGTTGAGCTGCTGAGTTTTCTTTTCTGGCATGCTGAATTCCTTCATTTCTATCTTTTATTCTTAGTACCTACCTGAAGTTCCCTAAACTGTGCAGATAGCAGAGAAATCTGAACGAAAAGTGCTTTAATTTCCCAAATGACCATGAGCCTTTGTTTATTGTGAATAGAATGTTCCACCTGCAGCTGTAAATGATTTTGACGCTCAAAAAGAAAAGAAACAATGTTCTCCTTTTTTTGGCTTGACACAAAACAATTGTGACACCACTCATGAAAAAGAAATATATAATTTGAGAGCCTTCCTTATTCTTTATTGAAACGTCCAGATTTGAATTGAGGAAATTAATGTATAAGAGATTTAGTTCTCTGTATCGGAGCTTGTTGATACATGAGAATAAAAGGAGATGGAGAATAAGATATTTATCACTTTTACTTTCGATTAACTAGCATCAGAATACCTGACCAAGGAGATGTCAATGCTTTTCTCAGCTCTTGCCGGAATTTACTTTGAGTGGCTGCGTAAATGCACACATTTGCACATGAATGGAAATACATGAGCATGTAGCCAGTTTCAGTGGCAATGTAGGCAGGAGCTGCATAATTAGCTTGATAATGTGCAGTGTTTGTTATCCTTGTGGCTAAAAAGCTCACCGCTGCTGTCAGCCACAGAATAATGAAACTGGCCGAAATCGCAAACAGCAAAATAATGGATTTTCTTCGACTCTCGACCTCTCGGTCTTTTTGACGCTCACTGCTGCATCCCCGAATGGCCCTGCGAGATCTGTTTGCTACTACAATGCGTCTGACTGTCAAGAAATTAAACGTGAAAATCGACAAAAATGGAAGACAAACTACAAAAATACTTTGTAACCAAGAGAATACTACACCTGCAAGGGACATGAAGAAGTTCACATTGGCACGACAACCCCATTGTAAATGATCAATTAGTTTCTCAGGTTCATAAGCAAACCAATAGGGTACATTAGCAACTAAAACCAGAGCAGTGCTGCTCATGATAACTGCAGTTGCTTTCCTACCTCTGCAATACTTTGTTTTCAGTCTTTCACAACATATAGCGATATATCGATCAAGTGTGAACAGGACTGTGAACCACACAGCCAGATACAGGCTGACTGAGTTCATGAAGATAATGAACTTACAAACTCCAGTGTAGGAGAAGAAGGAATGTATAAAGTGAAAACTGAAAATGTGATGGATGGTTACATTGAAGAATATGATCAGAATAGCTGCTGCTGCCATCGCCAGCATGTATGCACAGGTACAATCAGAAAGGCCGCAGTTTCCCCTGGAGAGAATCATTATCGCCACCAGATTTGCTGTGTATGAAATGCAGAAAAGTTACAAAACAGGATCAGACAGAATACAAATATCTGGAACTTTCTTGAAAAAGTACACAATGGCATTAATACTCAGCCTTCTGTATAGATATATTCTTAATTAAACATACATTGAATTTTGTAGATTTCATCATGTGATAACCATGGAATACTCAGAATAGAGAGAATGCAAGATTCAGTAGATACCAGCATCGTCGAATTAAGTTGTTTTGAACTAATACATAGAGCAAATCATAATCTAACAGTTTTTTTATTAATATAGGCACAATTGCTTTCCTAGTAGTGTTATTGCTGGACTGTTAATTCAGAAGCCCAGGTAATGGCCTGGGAGCCTAGGTTCAAATCCGACCACAGCAGATGGTTGAACTTCAATTCAATACAAATTTGGATTTTAAGAGTCTTGATTGTTATTCTGTTAACTGTAATAAAAACAATCTACTTGTTTCGTTAATGTCCTTTAGGGATGGACATTTTCATGCTTACCAGGTCTGGCCTTTAAATGACTCCAGAACCGCCGTGATGTGGTTTACTGTTAACTGCCCTGTGGCCAATTATGGATTGGCAAGAAATTCTGCATTTAAAAAAATGAAGTGGAGACTGCCAAGCAAATTTGCCTCAATATTTTTTAAATTCTCAATACACGTTAAAATGAATTATTCAATGAACAAAAATTAGATCAGAATAGTACCAAACTAAACTTTTGGCTTTTGAATAAAATTACCAGAATTTTTCAGACACTGATAGAAACATGGAAACAGAGAAAATAAGTGCAGGTGTAAGCCATTTAGAATTGAAGCCTGCAGCCACCTTTCAACCCGATCATGGCTGATCATGCAATGACATTATTCTATTCCCATCTTCTCCCCATGCCCATGATCACGTTCACTGCAAGGACCACACCCTAATCCCTCTTGCATATATCGAATGCATTCGCTGCAGCAGCTTCCTGTGGGATAGAATTCCGCACATGCACAACTGTCCGAGTTAAGAAATCATTCCACATCTCTGTCCTTATTTCTTACAGCTTATACTTAAAATGTGATTTGAATTCTGCACTTGAAGGAAATTCCTTCTTGCATCTATATTGTACACTCCAATTAGGATTCTCTACGAGGTTGCCCCTCATCCTCTGAAATTCCAGTGAGTACAAGCCCAGCCATTCCAGCCTCCTCTCAGTAAGTACTGTCATCTCCAGAATCAGTTAGGCAAAACTTGACTGGAGTCCTTCAGTTACACCACTTTCCTGCCTCAGTCTACCAGACCAAAGCTGCATGCAATAGTAAGTTGTGGCTGTAAGATAGCCATGTATAAGTACAACAGAATATTCTTTCTCCAATACCCAAATCCTCTCACTATGAAGTAGAGCATAGCATTAATGTTCCTCAGTGCCTGCTGCACTCACATGCCAACCATCAACGATCGTTCCACCATGAAACTTAAAACTGCCATTACTTGGACCATAATCAATCCTCCTGTTTTGTGGCCCACACGGATAACCTCTCATTTATTCTAATTATGTTTCATTTACGAACTATTTGCCCACTCAGCCAGACTATGCAAGTAACTCTGCAGCTTGTCAGCATTATCGTCACTGTACACACTGACACTGCAAGTCTGGGAAAAAAAAGCTTTCAACTCCTTTGCTCAATCCGTTCGTGTATATTGTGAGCTGCTCAAGTCCGAGTACTGAAACCTCCACCAACACACTTTTCACTGCCTGGAACTCTGACATGAGGTCACTTATTGCACCTCTCTGTTCCTGTCTGCCAACCAATTCTCTATCCATGTGAATGCATTCCCTCGATGCCATGAACTTTCATTTTCATGACTAATCTCTTGTGTGAAGCTTGTTAAAACACTTTTGAAAGTCCATATACACAACAGCTTGTAACACAGCATCATTTTGTAAGCTACTGGTAACATTCTCAGTAAAAATCTGGAAGATTTCTCAAGCTTGGATTCCCTTAAGTCAATCCATGCCGACTAGATCCTGCTCACTGTCTTCCAAATGCTCCGTCATTACATCCTTAAAGACTGATTCCAACATTTTCCCCAACATTGATGTCAGGCTATAGGCCTATAATTCTCCGTTATCAGATATGTCCGACTATCAGATTCTTTTCTCACTGAGAAGTCACACTTTTAAAATCCTGACTATTACCTTAGCAGAACAAAACTGTGGGGTGGTACAGTGGCTCAATGGGTAGCACTGCAACTTCTCAGCACCAGGGACCCAGGTTCGATTACAGCCTCAGGTGACTGTCCGGGTGGAGTTTGCACATTCTCCCCGTGTCTGCATGGGTTTCATCAGGGTGATCCGGTTTCCTCCCACACTCCAAAGATGTGCAGGCTAGGTGGATCAGCCATGCTAAATTGCCAAAGTGTTCAGGTGTGTGTGGGTTACAGAGGGATGGGTCTGGATGGGATGCTCCAAGGGGTGGTGTGGACTTGTAGAGCCAAAGGGCCTGTTTCCACACTCTAAGGAATCTAATCTAATCTTAAAAAAGCAATGCAATCTGAATATTGTCAAAAAACTTAAATCTAATCCTGATTGATTCTCATATAAATACAAACCAATAAATCTATTTAATTGATAAATTTAAAGAAGTGAAAGGAAAGAGACATAACTGTCCAGTTTATGTAAGTTGTTTCCACAAACTGTAAAAACATGGACACAAGGAATTGTACCTTCTTTTGTTTACAATGACATTGATGTGTGCAGATAGCTTCCTTTACAATCCAATGTGTGTTGATATAATTCAGATAACTGATTTTTTTTTTCTGAATGAAGTGCAGAATAACCTCCAGTTGGTCCGAACATCTATGTTTCTACGGGATGTATACATGTTCACTGAGCACATTGTCAGAAGCTACCACAGAAGATGTCACAAGGTGCCAGGGATCCACTGTTGCATCCTCCTCTCTGATAATTCAATGAGGACAGCCATAGAATCATAGTGCCATGCAGCACAGAAACTCACCCTTTGAGAAGGATGACTCAATGGTTTGCACTGCTGCTTTACAATGCCACGGAGGAGGGGTTGATTCCACTCACAGCTGACTGAGTGCAGTTTGCACATTCTTCTCGTGTCTGTGTGGGTTTTCTGCTGGTGCTCCGGTTTCCTCCCATGTTCTAAAGCTGTGTGAATTAGGTGGATTAGTGATACAAAATTACCCTTAGTCTTCCAAATTCTGTAGTCTAGTTGTGTTAGCCATGGGGAGTGCAGAGTTACAGGGATTCGACAGTGGGAAGCTCTTCAGAAGATCGGCGTGCACGCAGTAGGCTGAATAGACGTTCAACACATTTGGATTCTGAGATTTCGTCAGAGGCGACAAGTTGACCCATAGCTACCGATTCACATTTTCCAGCTTCTGATAAAATTCCCCCTACATTTTCCCCATAATGGACATGTGGAAATGTCTTTTGAATGATGTAATTTTATGCATCTCTACTACTTCCTCTCATAGCACATTCCATGCATGCACTACCCTCTGTGCATAAAAATTGCCTCTCGGGAACCTTTTTTCTCCCTCTCTCACCTGAAACCTATGCCCTCTACTTTGCAAAATCCCACTCTTGCAAAAAGACCTTTGTTATTTGCAGTATCGATGCCCTGAATGATTACATAAAGCTCTGCAAGGTCAGCACTCAGCCTTCTACGATCTAGGGAAAGAAGTGTCAGAAAGAAGTGTCAGTCTCTCCATATATCTCACACTGTAGAGACCCAGAAAAAGTCTTCCTTTTCTGTGCATAATTTTGAATTTAACATACTCTGTCCTGAAGGAGAGCGAACAGAATTGTGCACAGCATTTCACAAGTGGCTTCACCAATGCCTTTTACTGATGCAACATGACATTGCAACTTCAATACTTGATGGTATGACCAACGAAGGCAAACATAACAAATGTCTTCTTCACACCTTTTCTGCATGCAAAGCTGCCTTCAAGAAACTAACTTCCTGCGCTGAAAGGTAACCCTGTTTAACAACACTTCCCCACCATTATCTATGTAAGCCCTGCCTCAATTTGCCTTCGCAGAATGCAACACCTGTCATTTGTCTTAAATAACTCTATTTGCCATTTCTCCTTCCATTTGTCAAGTTGATCAATATCTTTTTGGACTTCGAGAAAAATTTCTTCACTCACCAATGTAATACCAATTTTGGTGTCTTCCACAAACTTATTAACCATCCCTCATATGTTCTAAAATTGTTGAAATAAATTACGCTCAGCAACGAGCACAGAACTGAATCTTGTGGCACATTGCAGGAAACAGGCCTCCAGCTGAAATATCAAAACTTTTCAACACTTTCAATTTACAAGACTTACCAGGTATGCCAAAGACTGCAAGAATTGGGTAGGAAATTATTTTCATCTGTATAATTATTGGCTGCACCATTCTTAGAACAATGTCTGAAATAAATCCAGATTCATGACTTCACTTGCAATGCATCAGAGGACCGTGAATATCCCCTACTTATATCCCTGGGTGAGGAAAAAATAAATATGTTGCAACATTTTCAGCATGACGTTCACTGAAGAAACTTTGCTGCTCCATTTCATCTACCTTGTCCATGAGGAGATAGCACAGCTGAGTAACAGGCAGGAATTTCACAAAACTGAACAAACGGAATAACGTTGCACAACAAAGATGATGGGCACATGCTGAGATGAACAGGAATATGTCATTGCTCTCAGTTGTTGTGTTGACTTTCTTTCAGTTCTGATGATTATGTTAAACCATAAAGCATATTTGCTAAGATAGTAGGAACTGCAGATGCTGGAGAATCTGAGATAACATAGTGTAGAGCTGGATGAGCACAGCAGGCCAAGCAGCATCAGAGGAGCAGGAAGGCTGACGTTTCAGGCCTGGACCCTTCTTCAGAAATGCCTGCTGTGTTCATCCAGCTCTACACCTTGCTGTAGCATATTTTATAAAATTTGTTTATTTTCCAACCTCAATTGATCTCATTTAGACTTATTTGATTCTGAAGGAGATTGGCAGAGTAAATTCTGGCAGGATGTTTCCCTTCATTGCATAATTTCGGGTCAGTGGGGAGAGTTTCAGAATAAACTGGCACAAATTTAACAACAAGGACGGGAGGAAATTCTTCCCAGAGCAGGTGACAAGAGAGCTGTGGAGGTGAAATTCCTGGTGCATAAGTATAGCTAAGTAGGATAAAATTTGTGATGTATTTGAAAATCCAAGACAATGTGCAAGTGCATGAACATTGCCAGGAGGAATATTAAAGCATACTGACTTGAATGAACATTGGAACAAGCTCAAAGGCCTGAATGGCATACTTCCTGTCCCTATTTTTCATAGTTCATTTTACACAGTTGTAAATTGGCCCTTGCTTTATCCCGGATTGGTTTGTTTTATTTTCAATTATGGCCAGACTTATTCAACATTAGTGGTGCAGTGCATATCGTAAAAGTAATGAGATAGATATTGATAACCATGTCCATACTTTGCCTCTGAAAGCTGTCGGGGCTGTGCCCCGGGGGTATTTAAATTGCGACAGATTTTTGCTCATAATGTGTATCAAAGGTTATGTTGAAAGGGCAGTTGATTGATTTTAAGGCATGTTGGATCTGCCATGAAGTGTCTGAATGCTGGAGCAGATCTGACACGCCAATTGGCCGACTGGTGTTCCTATTTCAAAGAACAAGCAATGTTGCAGGATAGCAACGGGCCCTTCTGGCCTCCAAACATGTGCCAATGCATTTTGCTTCTGTATCAGAACTGTTTTCACTTACATGATTCAAATTCCTCTTTCCTTCCTATTCATCTGTTTATCCAGGTAATTCTTGAATGTTGCTCATGTGTCTCCAAGTACATCCTCAATCAATCTGTTCTACAGACTCACCATCCTTTATGTGAAGAACTTGCCACACACATCTCTTTTATACTCCCCACCCTGCCCCGCGTCGTAACCCAGTGCCCCTTAGTCATTGACACTTCATTCCTTGGAAAAAGTCTCAGGCTTTCCACTCTATCCATGCCATTCACTATCTTTTATATTCTATGTGTTTGCCCCTCAACCTCCTGCCTTCCATTGAAAACAAACCCAATCTGTCCAAAGTTTCTGAAGAGCTAAAATGCCCCAAACCAGGCAACGTCCTGGTAAACCTTTTCTGTACCCTCTCCTGCTGTAATTCCCCTGGTGTTGGGGTCACCATAAATGGATGTAATATCCCAAGTGTGGCCATCTAAATAACTTGTCTATCCTTCCAGCACATGACCCTTCCAATGAAGGTAAACATACCACATGCTTTTTAAACTACTTCATCAATCTGCACTGCCAACTTCTGTGAACTGTGTACTTGAGCCCTCAGGTCCCTCTGCATCAATAGATCTAGTGGTTCTGCCAATCACTGCCCAATGTCAACCTGTATGTGACCTCCCAAAATGCATCACCTCATATTTGAAATGATGAAACTCCATCTGCCATTTTTCTGCCTATGCTCCTATACAATCTTTATCCTGCTGTATCCTCTCTTCCCTGAGATCACTGACCATCAATTCCTTCTCTTCGGTGAATACAGACACAAGGACTTATTTTCCTACCTTTTATGGTCCGATACATAGATTGCCTTCTTTGTCTTTGAGTGGGTCAACCCTTCTCATGGCTGCAATCTTGCTTTTTGTATATGTATAAGAATCCATGGGAATCTCCTTAATGCTTTTTTGCATTATCCATTTATCAAATTCCTTGTTTAACTCCATTCCTATTTTATTTAGATAAGCCAAGGGCTCCATCAGTTTCAATCCTCCTCGATGTTATGCATGCTGACATTTGCTTTTTGAACAGGATCATAGTATGCCATTCATCAAAGGTTTGAGTAACTTGCCATAGCCATCCTTCATTCTCACTGGAACCTGACCTCCTGTCAACCGCCATTTGAAATATTCCCTCATGTCCAATGTTGATTTACCTTCAAACAGCTGCATCCACTCAAAATCCTTTAGTTCCTGCCTATTAAAGTTATAGTTCACCTTCTCCCAATTTAACACCTTCTTCGAAACATTGCTGCTATCCTTCTCTTGGGCATCTGAAACTTGTGGTGATGTGGTCACTACTCCTGAAATGCTCCCAAACTGATGCTTCACTCACCTGGCCGGGATCATTTCGCAAAATCAGCTCCAGTATAAATCCTTCACTGATTGAACTGCTTGTATACTGTGTCAACAAACTCTCCTGAAAGGCCCTTTCAAGTTCTGCCCTATCCAACTGTCCAGCACAAAGTGAGTCCCAGTCAATATAGCGGAAGTTAAAATAACCCACCACTGCAACACTGTTTTTGTCTTAACATCTTTCCAAAACTTGTCGACATATACTCTCCTTTATCTACTGCTGCCTCTTGGGGGGTCCCAGGGTCATGATTTCACCTTCCTTTTTCTTGAGTTCTATCCATATTGCATCGCTGCACAAGTCCTCTTATCAATCCCCACTCAGTGTAGCTGTTGGATACATCTTTCCCAGTAAACCAACTCTTCTACATCTTTTGCATCTCCTTCGATCGTATCTGAAACGTCTAAATCCTGGGAAATTCAATTGCCAATCCTATCCTTCTTTTGGGAAAGTCTCATTAATCATGTTCTGTCATATTTCCAAGCACTGACCAGAGCTCTACGTTCATCTTCCTTGCATTTTATGTTTCTTGTATGTTGTTGTCATCCTGATCAGTGACTCAGTTTTCCCTAATTCCATATTTTTCAGATTGTAATTTCATTTGCTACCTTGAAAACACTCCTAACATTACCTAGTTGTTAAGACTACCTGATGATTCATTGTCCACTATGCATTGACAGTTCAGCGGGGATATCTCTTGTTCCTTAGTTTCATCTGATTGTTTATTGGAACAGCACTGCAGAATGTTGTCATGCTCAGTTTCAGTTTCAGTTGATTGCCATCTCTCATTGAACTCTCGATCTGCTTACGGGGGATCAATCAAACAAGACACAATGCACATTTCCTTTGAAATATCTGTATCTTTAAAGATATTGTCAGCTTTTCAAACATCATTGAGTGACATTAATTTCATTGCTTGCGATTGACATTACTTACGCATTACCCTGGGCACCACACACAAAATAGAAATGCCTGGAGCCTTTTCCTGATCACATTTCCCTCTCTTTAACCTCATTTGAACTTGTTGTGAATATAGATAAAGCCACAACTTTGACCCCTGTCAACTAATAGCTGCAGATTGGAGAGCGCCCCTCAGAGACAATACTTGTATCTCTCCTTCTGGAGAAGCTATTTATTGAAAAAACATCATGAATCTGTGGCAATGGGTGCCAAGGCATTGAATAAATTTGTAGAGAATATTGGCATCTTTTTGATTGCTAACACATTGAAGGGTTACAGAGAGTGGGCAGTAAAGTGGTGTGGAGGCCGCAACGAGATCAGTCATGATACCATTGAATAACAGATTTGGCTGTCTGGTGGAATAATCTCCTTCTGCCTCCAGGTCTGATTTTAGATTTCCACTGGTCCAGACATTAATTCTGAAATATTCTCGGTGCAGTCATTTCAGAGGCACAGAAATACATGGCACACTAATTTATTTTATTGTTACAACACAGTGACAGAAAGAAAAGTTCAGTCAGGCTTCATTTCCTTGTATTTGCATTACAATGATTTTAACACATTCAATTCACATCAACATGTCCAAATCATTCCTTGTTTTTTTTTCCTAATATTCAATAACAGGCATGAATTTTACAGTTTAAAGAACAAGGAAATACAATAGAATTGTTAGTGCTGAAGCCTTAGAAGTTCAAACTTAAATAACTTTGATATTAATCTTATTAATATATATTATTCAAACTCAATATTCTTTAATTCCTGCCACTTTCATATATAGACAGACAAATAAACATATTTCATGAATAATCTAAGACAGAAAACACACAAAAAAAGGATTGTTCCTTTATTAACTAATTAAGGCAAGTTTTATGGCTGTCTGATGAACAGACTGTCATCACTGTTACTTTACATGGATCATGAAATGCGGCTGCTTATGACTTAGTGTAAATACTTGGAATCTATTTACCAGTAAACTTCAATTGGCTGGGATTGAGCATTGTGATCATTATGTGGGAAATCGCAATTGGTTCACTTTCTTTCTTTAGGGAAGGAGACTGCTGCCCGTACCTGATGTCATCTCCGTGCAATATCACACCATGTTCAACGCAGTTGACACTTAGCTCCCCTCTGAGCAACTAGGGGCCGGCAGTAAATGTTGGCCCGGCCAGTTCCTGTGAACGATTTTTTTTTCAACAAAAAAACTCCAGTAATTTCACCAGAGGCCTGCCAAGGCTGATTCATTGAGTTTTGTGTCTTTTGGCTGTGTGCCCCAAGAACTATATTAAGGAAGAAAAGCACAGTTTACTTCATCAAGAGCTGTCAATGTTATATCTCAAAGAACTACATGAATATTACTCTTTCATAAGAAGTGTCCAGTTTTTATTCCTCACCTGTTTCATTTATTTTGCTTTTTTTAAAGAAGAAAATAAATCAACGATGGCACATGTATACATTGCTGCAATCTCAGTTGAGATAGCACATGTTTAGACATTTTCGTATGAGACAATGAATAGTTTTCTTTTCCTCCTCAAATTCTGAAACTTGTTTTCCAGATCCATCTAATGCAGCCATTATCCTCTACCACTCCATTTGTATTTTCGGTTTCTTAAGTATTCCTGGATTGCCTTGAAAAGGAGAGCAAGTTTGTTTACCGATATATGGTTTTGCGTTCTGAACAACTTCAATCGTCTCACAAGCTCAATCTGTCTTAATGGCAATTCAATGCTGACTAATGAACTTTTCCAAAAAATAAACTGCTTCCCTAACCAAGTGTGGTGTCCACATGACTCCAATTCCTCAGCAATGTTGTTGACTTATAACTGCTCCAGTCTTAGATTAGATTAGATTCCCTGCAGTGTGGAAACAGGCCCTTCGACCCAACAAGTACACACCACCCTTTGGAGCATCCCACCCAGACCCATCCCCACTAAAACCCACACACCCCTGAACACTACAGGCAATTTAGCATGGCCAATCCAGCTAGCCTGCACATCTTTAGACTGTGGGAGGAAACCGGAGCACCTGGAGGAAACCCACGCAGACACAGGGAGAATGTGCAAACTCCGCACAGACAGTTATCTGAGGCTGGAATCGAACCCGGGTCCCTGACGCTGTGAGGCTGCAGTGCTAACCACTGAGCCACCTTGCTGCCCTTAAAGGTGGCTTAGTCGTTTGGACTGTTGTCCCTGGCCTCCTGCAACTGTCGTGGATTTTGCACGTTCACTCAATATCTGCATCGGTTTGCACTTCCAAATATGTTCAAGTTTGCCAATTGCCCGTCAGCTCAATTTGTTCAATTACCCTTTGATTCAATTCATCCATGCTGAACAGGTTTCCTAAACTGAATGAAGATAACAAAGTGTGGGGCTGGATGAACACAGCAGACCAAGCAGCATTTTAGGAGCACAAAAGCTGATGTCTTGGGCCCACACTCTTCATTGGCCCGAAGCGTCAGCTTTTGTGTTCCTAAGATGCTGCTTGACCTGTTGTATTCATCCAGCCCCACACTTTGTTATCTTGGATTCTCCAGCATCTGCAGTTCCCATTATCTCCTAATCTGAGTGAGTCCTATTTCCCTAGATTTGGTCTGTATCCATCTAAACCATTCCTACACATCTCCCTGCCAGTGTCTGTCAGATTTTGCAATTGGAAGGACCCCTCCCAACTGGTATGGTAGCTCATTCATATATGCGCCACCTTCACTGTGAAAAATTGTCCCTTGGGTAAATTAAATCACTCTCATCTCACCATTCAAACTTTGCCATCAGGATTTGCAGACAATACCTCGGCTCTTCACCTCATCTGTGCCCATTGTACTGTTATAAACCTCTGTTACATCACACCCCAGCCTCCGATGTTCCAGGAAAGATATCTCAGTTTATGTACCCCCTATTTATAACTCAAATCTTTCAGTATCAGTAATATCTTTGTCAATATTTTTGCACCCTTTCATGTTCAATAACATATTTCCAAAAGTGGAATGATTCGAGTTATCCGCAGTACTCAAAATGTGGCCTCGGCAATATCTTGAAGAGCCAGAAAATGATGTCCAAGTTTCTGTACAGAATGTTATGACAGTTGAAGGTAGGTTGTTAAATGCATTCCTCACCATCCTGTTGATCTGTGGCACCACACTCATACATCCCGATGTCTTTACGATCTACCCGACTCCAACGGCCTTGCGGTTAATTGTGTAAGTCCTGCCCTTAGTTGTGTTAACAAATTGAAACACGTCAATTTTGTTTGAATAAAATTCCATCTGCCACTCCTCAGCTCATTGCCGCAGCAGATCAAGATCTCAGTGTCCTTTTAGACAGCCTTCTTCACTGTCCATCGTACCACAGATTTTGGTGTCATCTGCATACTTATGATCTATGCCTCCATATGTCATCCAATTCATTCAGACCAATGACAATGTGCCCAGCACCGATGCTTGTTGCGTACAGTAGGAAACATTCCTCTGTTCTGAAAGGCAGCACTCTTTGACCACGAGGAAATAGTAGGAACTGCTGATGCGGGAGAATTTGAGATAACAAGGTGCAGCGTTGTATCAATACAGCAGGCCAGGCAGGATCAGAGGAGCAAGAAACTCTATACTTCAGATGCTTCTTCATAAATGAGGGGGAGGAAGGGGACTCTGAAATAAATAGATAGGTGGGGGGAGGCAGAAAGAAGCTGGATAAAGGTACAGATAGGTGCCAAGGAGATGGTCAGTTCAAGGAGGCAGGAATGGAGCCAGCAATGGTAAGTGTAGGTGGGAAGTTTGGATGGGAGCTGGTCAGTCAAGGGAAGACAGGCAGATCAAGGAGGCAGGGATAAGGCTGGTCCAAGGACGTGGGGGTTGGGGGGTGGCCATTGAGGCGACAGGACCCGATAGGTGGGAGAAAATACGAATGGCTTGAGGGCGCAGGGACGAGCAGGGCTGGATTTGGGATGAGGTTGAGGGTGGGGAGATTTTCAAGCTTGTGAAGTCCACATTGAGACCATAGGGCTGCAATGTTCCCAAGTGAAATATGAGGCCCTATTCCTTCAACCTTAGGGTAGCATCGTTGTGGCACTGGAGGAGGCCCAGGATGTACACATCATCCAAGTGGTGGGAGGGGGTGTTGAAGTGATTCGCAACAGGGAAGTGCAGTGGTTTGTCACAGACCAAGCATAGATGCTCCACAAAGCGATCTCCAAGCCTTTGCTTGATTTCTCTGATGTAGCGGAGGCCACATCGGGAACAGCAGATACAATATATGACATTAGGAGGTGAACATCTGTTTAATGTGGAAGGTTTTCTTGGGCCCTTGCATGGGAGTGAAGGGGGACATGTGGGGGCAGGTATATCACTACCTGCAGTTGCAGAAAAAGTGCCAGGGTGATGGGGCTGCTGGTGAATGTGGAGCGGACAAGGGACCCACGGAGAGATCAATCCCATTAGGAGGCTGATAAGGGTGGGAAGGGTAAAATGGCCTTGGTAGTGGGGTCAGATTGCAGGTGGCCCAAGTTGTGGAGGATGATACATTGAGTCCGGAGTTTGGTGGGGTGGTGCATGACGACAAGGGGGATTCAGTCTTTGTTGTTATTGCAGGGAGGGGGTATAAGGGATGAGTTGCAGGAAGCATGAAAGATGCTGTCGAGGGCATTTTCAACCACTGTGGAGGGGAAGTTTAAGTCCTTGAAAAATGAGAACACGAATGCAATGCCTCATCTGTTGAGCACATGCAGCAGAGGTGAACAAGTTGGGAATAGGGAATGACATTCATGCAGGAAGGTGGGTGAGCACAGGTGCATTCTCAGTGGCTGTGGGAGTCAGTAGGCTTAAAATATGTATTGGTTCCCAGGTGATTGCTAGAGATGGAAACAGGGAGGTCCAGGAAGGAGAGAGAAGTATCAAGAATGGTCCAGGTGAACTTAAAGTTGGGATGGAAGGTGTTGGTAAAGTGGATGAACTGTTTGAGTTCCTCGTGGGAGCATGAGGTGGCGTCAAAACATTCATCGATTTAACAGAGGAAGAGGTGTTGTTTGGGACAGTGTAACTGCAGAAGAGGCCTGAAGTCTAGACATTTGTTTGTCCAATTATTTTCGCTCTCATGGATCCCATGTGATCTAATCTTACTAATCACTCACCAAACAATACCTTCTTGAAAGACTTTCAAAACTCTATGCAGGCAATCTCTACCACAGTGTCCTTGTCTTGGTCACCACTTAAAACATATCAACAACGGATTGGTAATAAACATTAAACTGTTAATGCTAGATTTCTATTTTCTTTTACTTCAAATTCCTCCTGGTGGACCTTGTATCTGTGTCCACAGGATGTTTTCTGTATCTCTGGATTAGTGATAATATGACGAGTCCAATGCATCCCCTAAATAATAACGCAACATTCAATTTTCTGGCACCTCACGCACGGGTACCGATGAGAAGAATACCTTCACTAGGTGGCCCAAAATATCTTTGTTGTTCTCCCAAAATTTCCTGAGATAGACTGGGATAGTTCCTGTTATCTACCTACGTTTATGCATTTTTCGAGCTACAACATTTCCTCTTTGGTAGCATCAACTCTTTTGAAGACATTACTACATGCTTTCCCATGTCCCAGCCCCCTACCCCGCACAACAGGCCTTCTTACCACATAGCGTTAATTACACGCCCCCTGTTATCAGTCATTGACAGTCCACATTAAAAATTGTGCACCCCTGCCTCATCGTTAGCAACTCCTTTGTCTGTCCAACTGTCTTTCTCTCTCTTTGTGCTCTATCCTGTCGTTTATTCCCCACCCCATCACCTCACTATTTTCTGCAGAAAAATAGCGTTTTCCCAGACACCGTCAGTTCTGAGGAAGAGTCACTGGACCCAAAAAGTTATCTCTGTTTCTCCTTCACAGATGCTGCCAGACCTGCTGAGATTTCCCGAAAATTTGTATCCTAAGGGCTTCTTTTTGACTGCTTTACTAATCAATTGAATGAGGGATTCGGGGATCTCAGCATATTACCAAGATAAAGAGGCCTGTATAATGGGATGTGATTGCACGATACAAGGAAATATCTAAATTAGAGCAGTTTACAGAGTTCAGAATTTTATTTTAAGAATCTGGAGAATGTGACAGAGATTGTAACTTCGTATTGCTTTGTAATTTTTGAATTTAGATTGCACAGGCAGTATGAAGTAAGGTTCTCACAGAGCTTACATAGATAGCAAATGTTGAAGCAAAGGGCAAGACAAGGAAATTATAAGTGGTGTGTGGCCCAGTTAGTTAACGCCCTGACCGTCACTGGGTAAGTGAGTAGTACTGGAAAATACTAAAGAGAAGAAACAATGTCCATCCTCCCCATCAGCACATTCCAAACCTGCTAATAATGGGCAGAACATTGATCATATGAAAATGGATCGTGTTTGCAAAGGTCAGCACATAATATTTATTGCCAGACGTATTTCTGTGAGTGAACTGCTGTCAGTGAATTTTCATGATTGTGCTGGAAAGTCGAGTTACACTTTTTCCCTTAATATGCTTCTATGATTTTTTTTATTTTTTTATTTTTGGATTTCCCTTATTCTTATCTGTCAAAGGTATATAATGTGCCCTCCTTTCCCTCATAATTTCCAGCTTAAGTGCACTCTTACATCCGTTATAGTCCTCATTGGATTCACTTGATAAGAGCTGCCTGTAACTAATATCAGTCTCCTTATTTTTCTTGACATTAACCTCAATATGTCCAGTCAACCTGTGCTCTATTCTAATGCCAGCCTTCTCTTTTACACTCAACACTCATTATCTTGTTTCTGAAAGGCTTGCACTTGCCAAATATCCATATAACAGCCTCCCCCAATCAAATTTTTAATGTTCATGTCTAACACCATTAATATTGGTCTTGCCCAATTAAAACTGCAATTTGTGAACCAGACCTTTCCCTTTGCATGACTGTACTAAAGCTAATAGATTGATGGATACTGGTGCTGAAGTTCTATCCCCTTCCCAAGGGGAGTTCCAAATAGCCTCCTTCTCTGGGAGGGCAATAGACTCAGTAGTCAGGGCTGTGTAGCATTGGGAGGTTATAGTCTAGTGGTATTACCTCTGGGCTGTTAATCCATCAACGCAGATAATGTTCTGGGGTCCTACGTTCAAATCCTGCCACAGCAGATGGTGGGATGCAAATTCAATAAATATCTGTAATTAATAGTCTAATGATGGCCATGAATCCATTGTTGATTGTCAGGATAAACCCATCTGGTTCACCAACATTCTTTAGGGAGGGAAAATGCCATCCTTATCTGGTCTGGCCTACACGTGACTCCAGACCCACAGCGCTGTGGTCAAATCTGAGCTACCTTCGAGACAATAAATGCTGCCGAGCCAGCAATGCCCTCATCCTGTGAATGAATAAAGAGGGAGAAAAAAAGCTAATTAGTTTAGCTCTGGTAGGTGTGGGGTGGTGGCATACTCTTCAGATTGCTGACGTGCACTCAATCGGCCAAATCTGCCCTGTAGGGATCCTGTGGTTCTGACTCTGATGACACATTTCTCGGAGATCCCTGCCATTCTGGTGTTTTCTTCGGTTACAAATACTTGGTTAACATGTCCATCATCTCAACCAGCTTAGTGTTTGAAGGGATATGGGTCAAAGGCAGGTGATGGTACTAGTTTACTTTGGAAGCACTGTCATCATGGATTAATTGGACTCTAGGGTTTGTTTCCATGCTGCATGACTCTATAACACTATGAAGATTAGTTGACGCCTCTTTCCAGGGAAAGCTTTTGGCAGCAGTCAAATAATAAAGCAATTATCCAATCTAATCCATTTATTTTCAGACCGCAGGTCAAAGGTGAGTTTAGGTAAGAAGAGCCCTAGAGGTATAATGAAGTAGAGCATGATTGGAGAAGAGAAAGGTGAATGGAAAATGGAGTTTCAAATACATCATGCAATGTTCAGCAGTTATTTATGAACGCTTTTGAAAGAAAGGGAAATGGCAGTCGAGAGCGAGTTTAGGTCATTCGAATTTCAGAGTCTTAAGTTATACTGATGTCAATAATAATAACAAAAATGGCACGAATAGGGTACCAATACTACTACTAGGCCCGCTGTAGTCTATAAAAAACCTTCATTATCTCAACAGCTTCCTTCCACAGTTACAAAATGTATGCTGTACAGTTACGAATATTGACAGTTTCAGTTTTTGCATCTTGGGACTACTTCCTTTGTAAATTTCATTAACTTAGAAACGTGAACATGTGCATTCTCTGTATTCAGCAAAGAGAGTACAGCTCGTTCATTATCAGCTCCCAGAATTAGAAAGTTGCGTGCTCTCTGATGATGTCCTCACAAGGTGTCCTTGCTCTGTGAACCTCGATCTGTGGGCTGTATTCACCTCTGAACTCGGGAGGTTCTGCATTGTGTCTTCTGTTGAGTATTTCCCAGGACTACTCGCTTACTCAGTGATGGCCGAGGCTTAAGCTAATTAGGCCATTCATCCTGAAAGATCATCCTTCATAGTCGTTGTCGCTCAATGCTGTTTTCCTGAAAATGCCATTGACCTATTGATATTTAATGCTGTTTAAAATAAATGAAATATTTTCGAGTAGTTCAAAACAAGATCTTGACAGCATCTTTATTTTTCCCACAGAAATCTTTATTTCCAAATTATTCATTGCAGCTGTCATAGACATGTTAATTTTTCAGAGATTTTGTCACAGATTAAGAGTAACTGGCAGATATCATAATTCTGTTCAACATGTATCCGATGCCTCATGCGTACGTGTCACATTTCCAGCTAGTTGGAGATCTCTAGACCTACAGTATGGCAGAGAGATCTCATAAAGAGCTTCTGACCATCACAAGACATAGGTTTATGAGAGTAGAATCTTTCAATTGTCCGTCTAGATTGTTTGGATATCTCTGCAATACTGAGAAGTACTCCAAAGTTTTTAATTGCACAAGTAACATCATGCATGAAAAATAACGCCTATTTGCACAATTGTCAATGCTCTTTAACTATCCCTTCAAATTTCAATAAAATATGGGAACAGATGCTCTCAGGGAAATGCATGACACAAATCTGGAGGATGTTTAGGAGCAGTTGCTTCGAGTACTGGACTGGTTTGTCCCACTGAGGCAAGGAAGGGATGGGAAGGTGAAGGAACCTTGGATGACATGACATGTGGAACATCAAGTCAAGAGGAAGAAGGAAGCTTACTTAAATTTGAGGAAGCAGAGATCGGATAGGGCTCCAGAAAGCTACAAGGTAGCCAGGAAGGAACTGAAAAATGGACTTAGGCGAGCTAGAAGCAGGTAAGCGAAAGACTTGACAGATAGGATTAATAAAAAAAACCCAAGGCGTTCTATAATTGTGTGAGGAACAGGAGGATGGCCACAGTGAACGTAGCGTCAATCAGGGATAGTGGTGGGAACTTGTGTGCAGAGTCGCAGGAGATAGGGGAGGTCCTAAATGGATATTTTGCTTCAGTATTCACCAGTGAGGGGGACCTTGAAGTTTGTAAGAGCAGCGTTGAAACAGGCTGATATGGTCAAACAGGTTAATATTGGGAAGAAGGATGTGCTAATGAATTCGGAAAACTAAGGACATTTAAGTCCCCTGGGCCAAATGGAATGTTCCCATGGTTGTGGTGGGAAGTGAGGGAGGAGATTGCTGCACCTTTGGCAATGGTCTTTGCCTCCTCACTGTCCACTGGAGTAGTAGCAGATGATTGGAGGTTGGCTAATGTTACTTCCTTGTTTAAGAAAGTGAATAGAGATGATCCTGGGAATTACAGACCATTCACTCTTACTGGGCAATTATTGGAGAGGATTCTGAGCGATAGTATTTATGTTTATTTGAAAAAGCACAGCTTGATTAGAATTAATCAGCGTGGATTTGTGAGGGGCAGGTCATGCCCTCAGAAGCCTTATTTCATTCTTTGACGTTGTGACAAAACAAATTGGTGAAGATAGAGCAGTGGATGTGGTGTAAATGGATTTTAACAAGGCATTTGATAAGGTTCCCCAGCGTAGGCTCATTCAGAATATAAGGAGGCATGGGATTCAGGGAAATTTGGCTGTCTGGAAACAGAGTTGGCTGTCTAATGGAAGACGCAGGGTGTTAGTAGATGGAAAGTATTCAGCCTGGAGCTCTGTTCTGCAAGTATCTGTTCTGGGACCTCTGCTCTTTGTGAACTTTATGACTTGGATGAGGAAGTGGAGGGGTGGGTTAGTAAGCTTTGCGATGACATGAAAGTTCGTGGACTTATGGACAGTGTCTAGTGCTCTTGTAAGTTGTAACGGGGCATTGACAGGATGTGGGACTAGAAAACAAAGTGGTAGATGGAAGTCAGCCAAGAACAATGTAAAGTGATTCATTTTGGAAGGTTGAATTTGAATGCAGAATACAGGGTTAATGACAGGGTTAATGACAGAATTCTTGGCTGTATGGATACACAGAAGGATCTTGGGTTCCATGTCCATAGAATACTCAAAGTTGCTACACAAGTTAACAGGGTTGTTAAGAAGTCCTGTGGTGTGGCTTTCATTGGCAGTGAAATTGTAGTTTAAGAGCTGCAAGGTTCTTTTGAACCCTGATTGGACCACCCTTGGAGTATTATGTTCAATTCTGGTCATCTCATTACAAGAAGGATGTGGAAACTTTAGAGAGCATGCAGAGGAGATTTACCAGGATGCTGCCTGGAAGGTGGGTCTAATGAGGAAAGGTTGAGGGAGCTAGGGCTTTTCTCGTTGGAGCAAAGAAGGTTGAGATGTCACCTGATAGAGGTCTGCAAGATGATGAGCAGCATGGATACAGTGGATAGCCAGAGACTTTTACCAAGGGCAAAAATGAGGGGGCATAATTTTAAGGTGATTGGAGGAAGCTATAGGTAACATATCAGAGATAGGTTCTTTGCACAGAGAGCAGTGGGTAAGAGCAATGTACTGCCAATGTGGCAATGGAGTGAAATACATTAGGGACACTTAAGTGATTCTTGGATAGGCACACGGATGATAATAAAATGTAGATTATGCAGGGTAGTTTGATCTGAGAGTAGCATAATAGTTCGGCGCAGCATCGCAGGCAGAAGGGCCTGTACTGAGCTGTTCTGTTCTATGTTCTATGAAAATGAAAAAAAAAGCAGTGATTTAGTTCTCTGCATCAGAAAGTCCTGAGAAAGGATCACGAGGAAACAGAAAACAATATTTTTTCACTTTTTGTTTTGCTTAACTGACATCAGAATACATGACCAAAACATCAACACTTTCTTCAGCTCTTGCCTGAACTTACTTTGTGTGGCTGCGTAAATGCACACATTTGTACACGAACTCAAATGTATGAGCATATAACCAGTTTGTGTGGCAATGTAGGCAGGAGCCGCATAATCACCTTGATAATGTGCAGTGCTTGTTATCTTTGAGGATAAATAACTCACAACTGCAGTCAGCCACAGAAGAATGAAACTACCCGATATAGTGAAGAGTAAAATTATGGCATTCCTTCGACTCTCCATTTCTGGGTCCCTTTGGCACTCACTGCTGTGTCCCATAACGGCCCTGCGAGCTCTATTGGCTACTAAAATACGTCTGACTGTCAAACAATTGCATAATAAAATCAAAGAGAACGGAACACAAAAAGTTAAAATGCTTTGTAACCAAGAGAATGCTTCACCTGCTGAAGAAGTGAAGAAGTTCACCTTGGTACGACAACCCCATTGTAAGTGATCAATTACCTTTTCAGGTTCATATGCAAACCAGTAAGGTATGTTTGCGAGGCAAACCAAGACAGTGGTGATCATTGTAACTGCAGTTGCCGTCCTCCCTCTGCAATACTTTCTTTTCAGCCTGTCACAACATATAGCTACATATCGATCAATTGTGAAAAAGACTGTGAACCACACTGTCATGTACATGTTGATCGAGCTCATGTAGATAATAAACTTACAAGCTCCAGTATAGGACAAGAAGGAAATTTTAAAGTGAAAGCTGATAATTTGATGTACAGTTATGTTGAAGATCATGATCAGAAGAGCTGCTGTCGCCATAGCCTCCATGTAGGCAGTGGTGCAAGCTGAAAGACCGCACTTTCCCCTGGAGAGAATTACTATTGTCACCAGGTTCGCTGCAAGTTAAATGGAAAAAGAAAATATAAAATGTGATCACTCAAAGAACACAAATCTACAAAACTCTGTGACAAAATAACCAAGACTTTGCTATTCAACCCTCTGCGTAGTAGTATTTGTATCAAATTAGCATGTATTTTGCAAATTTCAGTGCTGGATAACAAAGCATAAATACTCAGAGCAGAATTTTTGAGCAATTGGACTGTTTCTCTCAGCTTCTACTTCAGTCTTTTCAAGTATTACATAGATCATTGTATAATTTGGTAGTTGCCCTTAGAATCATGTTCTGATCTTATGACATGGAAAAGGACTGCAAACTCAACTCAGTCTCCATATCCTTGGATTCAAACAATTTCGAATTAACCCACTCATTGGCCATCAAATTTTGCCCCAATAGCTCCAAACCAGATTTCTTCAAAAAAGGCTACTGGACATTGAGAGTGATTACAATTGAAAAACTTCACATGAAAGACCTAATGATTTGAGAACGATGCAATAATTTTAACAATAACAAAGTTCAAATAAAAATAAGGCAATTGAAATGATGGTCAAGGCTTATGGACCATTCTATATAGTTTTTATCACAAATCTCATAGAGAGACAATCAAATCAAAAGAAAAAAATACGTTAGAAATGTAACCAATGAGCTTTATTCGTCAATGCCCACAACCCGTGACATCACTGGCACATGGAATTGTTCTGTGCTTGGTTTGAGGTGACACTGATACACTCAGATAGCTTCCAGTATGTTGAATAATTGTTAGTATAATTCCATTAACTGAGATTCTATTTTTCTGAACTTTCAATCAGTTCCTGATGAGAGGGCGAGCACACAGCAATTAAACATACACCCTCTACCTTTCTGCTACATAGACTGTCCAAAACCCAAATCAAACTCTCGGCTCTCCATGTCCGGGGGACTGCCTCCACATCAGAACCCAATTAGTATGCTTGGGTACACTGTCGCTCTGGAGTGGATACATTTGTGGGAATCTTTTTAATAAGTGGTCTGGCCTGAAAAGCAAGTGCCAGTAATTTTTTTTTTATATTTTGCTATTACAAAGAAAACAATTGGCTACTCATATTTGAATGGCCACGTTTCAGTTTAGATTAGATTCCTTACAGCGTAGAAACAGGCCCTTCGGCCCAACAAGTCAACACTGCCTCTTGAAGCATCCCACCCAGAACCATTCATCTGTAACCCACACACCCCTGAACACTACGGGTAATTTAGCATGGCCAATCCACCTAGCCAGCACATCTTTGGGCTGTGGGAGGAAACCCATGCAGACACGGGGAGAATGGGCAAACTCCGCACAGACTGTCGCCTGAGGCTGGAATCAAACCTGCGTCACTGGTGCTGTGAGACTGCAGTGCTAATCACTGAGCCACTGTGGTGCCCCTTCCTTTGGTAAGATCACAATTTATAAGATCATTGTTTATAACTCCACACCAAAATGATAAAAATAATAAAATAAGGTGATAAAAAATCAGCAAAGGTTCTACCACAGTACTTAGCAGTTATCTGATCAGGCATGTATTCGCTACAAAATTTATTGGTTACAAGATGAAGTGAAATGATTGCAGCTCAACGTTTCCATTGAAGAATCGTATGCCGGACTCAGAAGGACAACATTTTTAACTGGTATGGATGATTAGCACCTTATAGGTAACTCTTAATCCAATGTGGATAACAGATGGCTTGTTTACTAAGGATAATGCGTACACATAAACCCATGCCAAATTCAAGGATCGACGCTGCATTTTCAGCTTACAAATCTGTGCAGGATGTAGAAATGCTACATTTTCTGTTGAGGCATTTTATAATATTTATGACTCAGCACTGATTTCAACAACTTCAGAGGACCTGTCACTGAAACTGTGACACAGAATCATAGAATTTTCATGGCGCTGATTGGGTACATTCTGCCCATCGTCCCAGCACAGTTTCATCAATGAAGGAAATTAAGTGATGCCAATATCCTGTGTTCTCCCAATAATCCTGAATATTAGGTTTGTTTTCAAATCACCATCAAGCTCCCCCTTCAATGCCTCAAATACAACTACCCCACCCCAGTTCCAGGCAATGCATGCCATACAGTAACTGATAGCTCAGTATTACTTTTTCCTTCACTTCAACATTGTAGGTTGGCACATCAATTTAAATCCACGGCCTCTTGTTTGTGTCTTAGAGCCCGCTGAGGGGTAGACAGTTCTGGATTTGACTTGTGTGTCATGAGGTAGACTTGATTTAGGATCTTGAACTGATGGAACTCCTACAGCACAATGACCATAATATAGTATAATTTACAATTCATATAGAAACTCAAAAGCTGGAATCTAAAGTAACAGCATTAATGAGGTGTTGGCCAGTGTTGATTCGAAGGGGAACTTAACAGGAAGAAAGCACAGTACACACCACCCCACCAACCTCCGGGTACAACACATCATCCTCCGACACTTCCGCCATCTACAATCCGACCCCACCACCCAAGACATTTTTTCCATCCCCACCCCTGTCTGCTTTCTGGAGAGACCACTCTCTCTGTGACTCCCTTGTTCGCTCCACACTGCCCTCCAACCCCACCACACCCGGCACTTTCCCCTGCAACCACAGGAAATGCTACACTTGCCCCCACACCTCCTCCCTCTCCCCTATCCCAGGCCCCAAGATGACTTTCCACATTAAGCAGAGGTTCACCTGCACATCTGCCAATGTGGTATACTGCATCCACTGTACGCGGTGTGGCTTCCTCTACATTGGGGAAACCAAGCGGAGGCTTGGGGACCACTTTGCTGAACACCTCCACTCATTTCGCAATAAACAAGTGCACCTCCCATTCGCGAACCATTTCTACTCCCCGTCCCATTCTTTAGATGACATGTCCATCATGGGCCTCCTGAAGTGCCACAATGATGCCACCCGAAGGTTACAGGAACAGCAACTCATATTCCGTTTGGGAACACTGCAGCCCAATGGTATCAATGTGGACTTCACCAGCTTCAAAATCTCCCCTTCCCCCACTGCATCCCAAAACCAGCCCAGTTCGTCCCCTCCCTCCACTGCACCCACAACCAGCCCAGCTCTTCCCCTCCACCCACTGCAACCCAAAACCAGTCCAACCTGTCGCTACCTCCCTAACCTGTTTTTCCTCTCACCCATCCCTTCCTCCCACCGCAAGCAGCACCTCCATCTCCTACCTACTAACCTCATCCCACCTCCTTGACCTGTCCATCTTCCCCGATCCCCTCCCTACCTCCCCACCTATACTCTCCTCTCCACCTATCTTCTTTTCTCGCCATCTTCGGTCCGCCTCCCCCTCGCTCCCTATTTATTCCAGAACCCTCACCCCACCCCCCTCTCTGATGAAGGGTCTAGGCCCGAAACGTCAGCTTTTGTGCTCCTGAGATGCTGCTGGGCCTGCTGTGTTCATCCAGCCTCACATTTCATTAGCACAACAGTATTGTCAGGATTCCTGGGATTAATTCCACAAGCACAACCGAACTTTATCCTTAGGGGGAAAAAAAATAAGAGGGAGATGGGGACAGTATAATAGGAAAAGGATTAAGCATAAGATGTTGTGAAGATTAATGGGGAGCCAGAGGACGTGGGAAGCCTTTAAAACCTACTGTCAAGAATGAAAAAAAAGAACAGAAGTTGAAAATTAGTGAGTAAGTTATATAGTAAATAAACTAAGATTGCAAGATAATTTTTAGACGCAAGAAAGGTAAGAGCTGGTCAGGACTGGAAATTGGACTACATATAAACGAGGCTGGTGAAGTTGGAATGAGTCACAAAGAAATGGCAGAGCAACTGAAAAAAGATACTTTGAATCAGTACTCATGGTTAATTATATCAGTGGCATTTCAGAGTTTAAAGAATGTCTGGAAGCACAATTGAGATAAATGAACATCATCAAGAAGGTAGTCCTCAGAAGGTGAAGTTTCTCATTTTGGATAAATAAACAGAAGCAGTTGGACTGCACCCCAGGATGCTGAAGGAAGTGATTCAGGAGATTTGGAGGCGATTTTCAGGAATCGCTGGAGTCAAGGAGAAATCCATAGAGTTGGAAAATGTCTAAGTTACAGCACTATGTTAAAAAGCAGGGGAGAAAAAGATGGGAAATTATAGAACACTTAGCCTGATATTGGGTGTTGTTCAGATTATAGAGTCGATTGTTAAGGAGATTGCACATCACTTGGGTAAGCGTAGTTAAATAGCGCTGGGTCAACACAGCTTCATCAAATGAACGTTATACCTGACCAACTTGTATGAATTATTTGAGAATGTAACAAGCAAATTTGACATAGAGAGACGGTCCAGATGATTTCTTTGGCTTTCCAGAAGGCCTTCAACAATTTGCTACACAGGTGGCTGCTAAGTAAGGTAAAAGCCAAGATGTGCAGGACAAGGTATCAATTGTCTGGCAGAGGCAGTCTAAGATAACAAATCTTTTCATGATGCCAGCCAGTGACTAGTGGAGTTCCACAGGGTTCAGTGTTGTAACCACAAATATTTACGCCATACATTAATGACCCAGACGAATGATCTGAAGCTTTTATTGTTAAATTTGCAGATGACTGAAAGTTAGGTGAATGGACTGGTAATGCTAATGAAGCAATCATTCTGTTGAAGGACTTAGACAGACTAGGGGAATGGACAAAGAACTTTGGAAATCTGATGCACAAACGAATTTGCGAGGACAAAAATAAAAGTTTTCTCCTCAAGTTAGCATGTGGCTTCGGTTTGCAGTTAGGAAGACAAATGTAATGATAGGATCCATTTCAAAAGAGGTAGAACACAAAAGCATGAATACATGTTGAGGTTCTAAAATTGGAATATTGTGAAATTTTATGTCCCCTATAAAAGGAAGGATGCACTGGGCTCGGACGGCTCGACAGGATATTCACAACAATGATTCCGGGGATGAAGGGCATTCTAGATAAGGAACGATCAGGGACTCTGAATCTGTACTCAGTGGAGTTTTGAAGGATGAAGAGAAAGAAATCTGAAAATTAAAGAAAATTGGGAAGACTTAATAGAGTAGGTGTGTGGAAGTTTATTCCACTAGTAGGAGGGAAAAGACTAAAAAGCACAGCCTCAGAGTGAAGGGACAGCAATTTAGAAATGACTGAGGAAGGGCATTGATGATTTAGTGGAACTGGTTTCCATAGCAGACTGTGGCGTCCAAACCATTGAGTGCATATTTGATACAGATAGATAGATTCCTCAACAATGAGGGAATCAGAGTCTCAGAGAGATGTGGGAAAATGTGTTTGAGAAAGAAAGGAACATTGTCAAATGGTATAAAAGGCGAATGGAATAATACTGCTCCTGTATGTTCTGGTCTTATAGGCTCTTTCCACCAACACTCCCCATCAAATATCAGGTGTCACAATAGATGCATCTTTATCTGGTCACTGAAATAGCTCCACAAAGATTAGATTAGATAGTGACCATACAGTGTGGGAACAGGCCCTTCGACCCAACAAGTCCACACCGCCCCTTGAAGCATCCCACCCACACCCATCCCGCTATAACCCACACACCCCTGAACAATTCGGGCAATTTAGCATGGCCGATCCACCTACCCTACACATCTTTCGACTGTGGGAGGAAACCAGAGCACCCAGAGGAAACCCACGCAGACACAGGGAGAATGTGCAAACTCTACACAGACAGTTGTTCAAGGCTGGGATTGAACCCGGGTCCCTGGTGCTTTGAGGCTGCTGTGCTAACCACTGTGGAACCGTGCCTCCCTAAAGGTCGGTATCTCCTCACCATATCAAACTGTATGTACCTTTTATGAAAACTTTCTCACAACCAGAATATCTCAGAAGAAATCAATTTTCTTCTTCTTGACAAAGGTGTCAGGATGGCAATGTTTGCTTTATCCATTTCAGATTCTGAGCTATTTTAAATTCTGGATGGTGATGAAGAACCCATGGTTTTCAGAGTGAACTGAGAGGCTGTCGATGAGCCAGGCAAATTTTGCTCTCACACAGTTTTTGAGTTTGCCACAGGCATATGGTTCATATGCTTTTTGTTGATTGTTGCAACGACCCAAAACTTTGTATACCATTGGACCTGACCTCATGTCGTCTGTATCTCTTACCCATGGAAAGCCATTACTGTAGCTGATATACAAAACGTCTTGCCCTGAAGTCAACAGCCTCTCACACAAAGCACAGTCTCGTGTGCCATATTGGCGTTCCTGTTGCCATTTCAACTTCCACAAATCCCTCACTTAATCTTGTAAAATCAAATTCAACTTGGTCACAGTCTTCTCCTGATCAGCAGCTCTGCTGGAGCTTTTCCTGTATCTGCTTCAAGGGTGGTCCTCTAGTCTAAAAGGACTCTGGGCAGCTGGTTGTCTAGTCGAGCTGTAGGCTGTGTCTTTAAGCCTGCCTTCAAAGTTTGGACTTCTACTTCTGCCAACCATTGGATGATTAATGGGATGGTACATCCGTAAAACTATTGGTGAAACATCCCGTTTCCACATATGGCCGAGAACTCGTCCTCTGTATTAGGCAAACCCCTGGATGCATACTCTAAAGTGCATTCCTCTCCATTGGGCCATTAACTATCTAATACTCCCCCATTTCCATACAGGGGAGTATTATATGTCCATATAATCATCACGCTTGTCAGTATACTGTGCCAACATGTTCGAGGATGATAACTATTTATTCACTTTCCCGAAAGCTATAGCTTGGCACCTTGAAAAATTTACAAGGCTGACATCTTTGAAAGAACTGATGCAAAGGTGCCAGAATGGAGACCAAGTTATGAATGGAATTTCTATTATAATTCACCAGCAGAAGGAAACACCTTAACTCTAGTACATGCATGGGAGGTGGGGCACATTTGACTGCCCTCAGCTTGTCTTCCAATGTGTGTAACCTGGTCTTGCAGACTCTGTAGAACAATTACTTCATTTGGGGTGCTGGAAACACACTTTTCGCCCTTCTCAGGCGTACACCTACGTGGGATAAATGTCATCGAATATGTTGAGTTTCTTTAAGGGCTTCTTATTGGTGTCCCTGGTTATTAGCGCATCTTCTAGATAAATAGCAATATGGGGTAGACCTTGTTCAGTGGGCCCGTCGTGCAGTTAAAAATTGGATAGAACATAGAACAGTACAGCGCAGAACAGGCCCTTTGGCCCTCGATGTTGTGCTGACCTGTGAACTCATCTAAGCCCCTCCCCCTACACTTGGCTAACAATGAACCAAATAACAGTCTTGCATATGAACACAAACCCTTATGGGCAATTATTGTTCATATTTCTGTGATTCATCATGTAACCACAATTGCACACCTGCATGGCTCCTGCCCAGCTTCGTGAAGGACAGCACCTCCTGCCACCTTGGCTTATGCATCCTCTATGTGAGGGATTGGATATGTATCCAACTGTGAGAAGTAATTTACCATTTGTTTATAATCCCCACAAAGATGAAATGAGCCATCGGGTTCACAGTTGGCATGAATTGTGCTGCCCATTCTACAAATTGGACTGGTTTGATGAATCCTTTGATTCCCAAACTTGTGATTTCTGCCTCTACTTTTGCTTCCTGACCAACTTGCAAGGTGATCATTGTTCCTTTGATAGTATCGAGGCCTTCCTGAGAGACTTCGGACTGTTTAATTAGGACCATACTCAGGTAGCGATTTTCTGATCGAAAAATGTTGAATCGATCTAGTTGAATACTTCTCAACCAATTTCACCCCGCAACACTTGGACCCTAGCCTTTTCCTACAATGAGCATTAACTGAATCATTCGTTCTCATAAAAGACTGGAACTGAAGTTGTGTCCTTAATCTGTAAAGATTCCATGTTATAGATTCTCAGCCTACAAAGAGATCTTGACAATCCTATGGTTTGTAGATCACAGCAAATGTTGTTAAAGACTGATTCTGCAATCACTCAAACAGTTGCACCAGTGTGGGCCACCATTAGAAGTGGGTGAACATTTCACTGCAGGCTGAATTTAAACGGTTCTAGTTTGAATGTTGCTTGGCAAATTACCTGTTCCACACCAGATGCAGGTGGACTTTCCATGCTGTGCAACCTCCTGGAAACAATGGCTTGCTGGCACCAGTGGTGAAACAAAAAATAAAGAATGATGCTTGGCTTTAATTTGGCATTTTGCTGCAGGCTGACCGAATTTCCCACTGTTCAGGATTAGTCCTCAGTTAGGCTATGCAAATGTTTCCACTCAAGCTCAGTCGGAGAGGCGAGCATGTCTGCTTCCATCAGAATATCTTGCAACTAATATGGTTCACTTGCCACGTTTTTTCCAATAATACAGCCATTGTAGAGCTTAGTTGAAGTTTAGTTGTGTTCCAGATAGGAGACGCTTTTGTATGATCACATCATTAACCTGACAGGCCAAACGGTTCCTTAGCACCTAATTCAGGCTTAAACCTTCTTCCAGCCTTCTGAACGTAGTCAAAAACTCTGATATGGATTCCCCTGTTCCTCGAATTGCCAAGTAAATCTTATACCTTCATGTAATTGGAGGAGGCTTGGGTCATAATATTCTTTAAGTATGTCCGTCATTGCTTGAAAGCTCTTAGTCTCTGGTGCATCGGGTGAGGTAAGGTTCTTAATAAATGACAAAGTTACGTGTCCAGAAGTTGTCAGAGCTTTTACTTGGTGCTCTTTGTCTGCTCCCCTCCCCCATGCGATTTTCCTGGAAAAGGCTAACACCTTTTTTTGACATTGTTGACGCAGTCTTCAATGGCAGGATCGACTTTGTCAACCTTCCTAAATGAAGCCATGATGCCAGAATGCTTACCCCAACTCAGCGATTATTGTTGTGGCCGAATATCTTCATGAGCGTGCTTTTCTCTCAATGCAGGAAGCCAGTATCCTGTCTACAGGCTACCCGAGAATTACACGTGTAGTGTCCTTTACACTGATCGAGCTACCCCCCACCCCCCCCGCCACCCCGAGCCAGCACTTGGAGTGAACAGTTCCTCTGAAACTCTGCTTTATATCTGTCAGCCCGGGTTGCCTAATTGGCAAAATCACAATCGAGGAACTCATATTCGATGAAGTTAACCTGAGTGAGTTATTTTACAATCACTGCAGTCAAATCTCAGTTTTCCTTTCGCACCATCAGCACTCACTTTGATCTAGGCACTTACATCAACTGTTCCAGTTGAGCCTTCTTCCCTCTATCAATGTATTCTTCTGAAAAGGAATATCTGACACATGATGTGAAATCCCTTTCTCTCTGCACAGTTGCTGCAACTGAGTGGAGGGTTACAATCACACTCTTACTTTCTGTATGCTTACTGCCAAATTCAAGTTTCATATCAGCTTTCCTAATCAAAATATAAACCTTTCTTCGTAAGGGATAAAATTCCCCTAAAGCGTTTGATTTTTAAATCAGAGAAACAAAGTGTAATTTTTGAATTTTTTTAATCTCTGATCATCGTCCCAAGCATAGTTATTCACACACAATGGCTGAAAATTAAGCTCTATTTCGTGTTCCTTGTTTTATCAATTTTCATAACCACAAGTCGCCAGCTTTCAACCCCCTCCACCCCACCCAACAGTTGTTTCAGTACATGGGAATCTCAAATTTAAACAAGTCAAGAGCCAAACTCTAAAGCGAATTTATTAAATTAACACAGCCATGTTAATTTTCACAATGTAATGTCAAGGAATGCCGACAAAAAGGGATTTGGGCAAACGTGTCGCTGAACTTGACTGGATAATTTGAGAGAGAGGTTAATAAATCATCGAACCGCCTCGGTTAATTGTTAAGGGCACAGAATGCAACAACAAGCAGGCTATGTACAAATGATATAACATGTAGCCAGAAATAATCTGATCATTCAGAAGGATGTGAAGCCATTGAAAAGCTGAGGACTGAGAAGAAAAGAGCTAGGAGCAATAGGAGACCATTCAGCCCGTGTACCCTGCTCTGACATTTGATGTGTTCATAGTTAATCTTGTCACAGACTCAACTTCCCTTTGCTGTCCGCCCTCCAGCACCTTTCAACACGTCACTCAATTTAGATAAAAATGTCTATTTCCTTAAATTTACGCAGTATCTTGGCATTCAATTCAAGCAGGTGATGGATTGTACAGATTCATGGCGTTTTGAGAAGAAGTTTTGCCTCAATTAAGGGCTATATCTTTTACTTCATTTTCTTTTCATGAAAAGGTTCAATCTCATTTTTGCATTGCCATAAATGAGAACTTGAGACTCAGAGAGGTAGTGAAGATTTCACCAGAGCCTGGTGAGTCTGTGGAATTCACCTCAACATGAAGTAGCTGCAGATAAGTCCCTCAGTACCTTTAAGAAGGAGACAGTCCTGACCACTATAACATAGCTAAACAGGCTCGAAGGGCTGAATGGCCTTCTCTGCTCCTATTTTCTCTGCTTCCATGCGATTCACACGTCATCACTTAGCACATTGTCAGATACTGTCACGCAAGCAAAAGCAAGGCATCACACGAGCCCTTCTGCTCTGTAACAATTCCGCGATTAGAAGAAACATAATCATATTACTGATTTACCAGGAATGCCAAAGGCTGCGAGTATCGGATAGTACATTAGCTTTATCTGTCGAATGACTGATGGAACCATTCTCAGAAGAATGTCATAAATGCATCCAGACTGATGGCTTCACTTGCAATGTATCTGAGATCAGCGCATATTCCCAATTTATAGATCAACCTGTCCCTGGCTGAGGACAAAATAAACAGGCTGGAACGTTATCAGAGTTAGTTACATTCACTGAAGAGATATTTGCTGCTCCACTTCACCCACCCTGTCCATGAGGACATTACACAACTGAGTGACACTTACATCTTCCATTTAAGTAAACAAATGGAATAACATCATAGAGCTAAAGTGACTCCACACTCCCAGAGCAACAAGAAAAACTTGGTTTTCTACCGCAGTGCTGAGTGCATTTCAGACGACCGCATAGTCAGACAGCACAGAAACGGATCTTTCAGTTCAACCAGCCCATGCCAACGTAATCCCAAACTGAGCCAGGACCATCTCATTGCTCTAGCCCAAATCCCTCAAAATCCTTCGTATTAATGTACTTATCCAAATGCCTTGTAAATGGTGCAATTGTCCCCACATCTACCACCTCCTCAGGAAGTTCATTCCACGTGTGAGCTACTGCCAGAGTAAAAATAAAATTGCCCCTGATGTCCTTATGAAATCAATCTCCTCTCACAGTAAAGATGTGGCCCTAGCTTTGAAATCCCCTATCACGGGGAAAAGACACGTACGATTAACCCGATTTGTACCACTTGTGGTACTCATTGAACTGAAAGGTCTGTTTCTGTGCTGATTGACTATGTGGCTAACTGAGATGTACACAACACTTTGGCACAAAACTGAGTTTTTTGTCGTTACTCTGGGAGCTCGCACTCACTTCAGTTCTATGATGTTATTCCATTTTTTAAAAAAAAATTCTATAAGGTCACATTTCCCCGCAACCCCCCACCCCAACACACACTTGAGTGAAATAAAGTCCCAGCCTATCCAGCCTTTCTTTATAACTCAAACTTTCCATACCCAGCTACATGCTGATAAATTTGTTCTGAAACGTCAAAACATTCATAATAATTTGGGGCAGCACGGAGGCTCAATGCTGCCTCACAGCGTCAGGGACCCATGTTCAATACAAGCCTCGGGTGACTGCCTGTGTGGAGTTTGCACATGCTCCCCACGTCTGCGTGGCTTTCCTCCAGGTGCCCCGGTTTCCTCCCTCAGCCCAAAAATGTGCAACATAGATGCATTGGCCATGCCGAATTGCCCAAAGAGTCCAGGAATGATGAGCTTATGTGGGTTAGACATAGGAAATTCAGGGGTAGGGGAATGGGTCTGGATGGGATGCTCTTCTGAGGGGCAGTGTGGACTTATTGGACCAAATGGCCTGTTTCAACACTGTAGGGATTCTATGAATATTCTACTTATTACTAGATGACCAGAATTGTACATAGCACTCTAGAAGTAACCTCATAAAATCCCTGTTCAGCCATAGCATGACTTTGAATTTCTAAATTCAAAGAACTGAATAATAAACACAAGCAGCCTAAACACCTTTTCAAGCAGCTTGTCTATATATAATGCAAACTTCAGAGAATTGTGTACCTTAACAGCAAGATCTCTCTGCTCTCCAATGCTACCATTAATTGTATGAATCCTAACCCTGTTTCTTGTGGAAAATGCATTACCTCACATTTATCCAGATTGAACTCAATCCGTTATTTTTCAGCACATTGACATTCTTTGCTATCTATTCCATCACCAATTTTGGTGTCAATGACAATCTTACTGACTGTGCCTTCGATACTGTCATTTAAATCATGCATGTGAATTACAAATAAAAGACAATCCATGCCAATCATTGTGGGCCAAAGCTGCCAACAGGTCTGTAGTTTGAAAAATAAAACCCAGTCCACCACCACTCTGTCTCCTGCTCTTAAGCCAATTTTTGTCTAATTGGCAACTCACCCTGACCCCCATGTGACCTGAACTACTCATGTGATTGTCAGACTTAACCCTTACGAAGGCTTTACTTGAACTCCAAGAAAACTATGCCTTCTACTCTGCTCTCAGCAATCGCTTTGGTAACATCCTCAAAAAATTCAATCAAGTTTGTGAGACATGATTTTCCTCACGCAAACCCATGCTTACTATTCCTAATGAATTCTCACCTCTCTTCTGTCCATAACTCCTACCTTTCAAAATCACCTCCTACAATTTACCTGCAGCTGAAGTCAGAAACAGGTAAATATTTCTGCAGTTTCTTCTTACAAACTTCTTGAACAAATGTGCAACATTAGCCACCCTACAGTCATCAGGCACCTCATCCATAGTTGTAGATGATGCAAATATTTCTGCGAGGGGTCTCACAATTTCCTCCCTTACGTTTCACAACGTTCTGCAGTACGTTAGATCAGGTACCGGCAGATTTATGCACCTTTATATTCTCTAAGACTTTCATCGCTTCCTGTCCTGTAATGTGAATTGTCTGTAAAACATTAAAAGAATTTTGTTTTGCATTCTCTAGCCTCCATTTCTTACAGCACAGTAAAAACTGACACGAAACATGTTTAATATCTCACCCATCTCCTGGGGTTCAAAGCAAAAATGGCCACATTGATCTTTATGGGCCTCACTCTCTCTCTCTCTCTCATTACCTTCTTACTTATGCTGTATTTGCAGAATCTCTTTGGATTATGCTTAGTTTTATCAACTGACTTCTTTCTTAAGAATGACTCTGCACTCTTTATATTGATTAAGGTATTCAATTGAATGGACTTTTCTTTTTTCTAAGAGAAATGGTTTTCTTTTGTTCTTGACTGGACTTCAATATCTTTATTCATCAATTTCTCAGTAATCTCAGCACAACTACCTTTCACTCTATTAGGAACATAATGCCTCTGACCTCTTGTCAAAATACTTTTGAAAGCCTTCCACTTGTCAGGTGCTCTTTCATCTATGGAAAGTCTACTTCAGTCAACTCTTAAAAGTTTTTGTCTCACACCACTAAAGTATGCCTCACTCCTGAGCTCCATTAAAAACTGTAACTTTGAAAGTAGACTTATCCTTTTCCATGGCTTCTTGAAACTAATAGAACTATGAACGCTATAAAGTGTTCACTTAATTTTATTTCAGTCACGTGCCCTGCCTTTTTGACCAAAATAACTTCAAATTTTCTTCCTTTACTTATAGGAGCATTCACATGTTGAAAAAGGACATTTTCTTGAGCTCATTTGACAAGCTCTTTCCCATCCAAGCCATAAAAATTATGATGGCCCCAGTCAATATTTGAAAAATTAAAATATTCATTATGACAACATTGCTATTCTTGCAAATATCTGAGATCTTCCTACACATCTGACTCTCAGTTTTGCCTGTGACTATTGGAAGCCTATAATACAAGCATATTAAGATGAATTTTCCTTTTTTATGTTTTTGGTGAATGTGGTGAATCTTAAAATATTCTTTGTGGAAGTCCATTGTATTGCAAATCAACTGTAAGGTAGAAAAATGAAAATTAACCTGACAGAAACATATAGGGTTTTTCAGAGGTTTGATAGGTAATATGCTTTGAGGTGTTTATCCTCGTGTGAGAGTCTAAGAGCAGCGTACATAGTCTTAGAATAAAGGGTACCGATTGAACACTGAGGCACTTTGTAATTCGTTGTCGCAGAGCAATGGAAACAGAGCCACCATGTATATTTAAGGCTGAGATAGCTAGATCTTGGTTAGAAGTGAAACAAGATTGTGAAATAAGGAAGGAAATGTGACGTGATTTGATTTGCTGTTCTTAAATGAACAGAAATACAGAGAAACTTTTTTTTTGAGAAAGATTATGGGTAGATCATAACTAACGAAGACATAGAGATTGAAGGGTGTTTAGGCAGAGAGTCACACAAAGTTCCAGATTCATAGGAAGTGCACAACAGCAAGGTCAACATTAAATCTAAAATGGGAAAGGTCCACTCAGCAGTCTAATGACAACAGAGAGGCAGTTTTTCTTGAGCTTATTGACGAGGGTATTTAAACTTCTGTATCTTCTACCTGATGAGCGAGCTTGGAAGAGAGCATTTCCAGGGTGGAAATGGTTTTTTGATTATTTTTGACTGATTTTCTGCCGCAGGGAGGTGTAGATGGAGCTCATGGACAGGAAGGTGGCTTGCATGATGGTCTGGGCTATGTTCACAACAGTTTGATTCAATACTGACCAAAGCAGTTGCCATTGCAAACCATGGTGCACCCAAATGGAATGCTTTCCTGGCACATGTGTAAAAGTTGATAAGGGACAGCCTAGACATGCCGAATTTCTAAAACCACCTGAGGAAAAAAAAGGCATGGCTGTGCTTTCTGACCAGCGTATCTATGTGGGACAACCAGGACAGATTGTTGGTTGCCATCACTTCTAGGAACGCAATGCTCTCGACTCTGTCTACTTGAGCTCCATTAGTATAGCTAGGAATGTGTGTTCCTCCTTTCTTCCTGAAGTCAATGATTGGTGAGGAATTCTGGATCAGCCATGACCCAAGGAATGATGAAGCAGGCTAGAGGGGCTGAACAACCGAATCCTGATCCTATATCTTGTGGTCTTATTGCCTGAAATAAATTATGAACTGGACCTCACTTTTTTTTGGCTTGCACACATTATTTTCGATTTTGGCCACATTCCTTTATCATGAGACGCGGGGCACCAAACATAGAAATGCTGATAACAATCATTGACTTATTGTGGTTGACAGATGTGGGAGCAGTGATAGTGTGTACAGTTTAAATGAGAGATGTTTGATCAGGAGGGGATCAAGTATTACGCAGAAAGGGCACGAAAGTGGATGTGAGCAATGTCAGAAACCATGGTCTTATTGAATATTGGGGCAGACTTGATAGACTGAAAGGCCTATTTTCAGTCCTCATTACTTGTATTCTTGCATTTCACAGCAATGACATTCAAAGAAAGGACAATCCTTCGATAATGTTCTTGATGTTGTTGAAGGTGCAAGGGAAATTGTTGGAAGTTTGAACAATGCCACATTTCATGTTGCAATATCTAAATGGCACGAGTAAGTTGCACCTTAGCTGTCTCAAAAAACGGGCCCAAAAACCATAACCGCTCTTCCCAACATCAAAGACATCTCGGAAATGACTGCCAGACCTCTTGGCATCAGAATAGCCTACAAACCCACCAACTCACTAAAGCAACAACTAATGAACTTAAAAGACCCTATACAGACAACAAGCAAAATGAACGTCATTTACAAAATACCTTGCAAGAACTGTGACAATCACTACATTGGACAAACAGGCAGAAAGCTAGCCACCAGGATGTATGAACATAAACCAGCCACAAAAAGACATGACCCACTATCACTAGTATCCTTACATACGGATGAGAAAGGACACCACTTTTATTGGGACAACATATCCATCTTAGCACAAGCCAAACAGAGGCACACACGAGAATTCCTAGAAGCATGGCATTCCAACTGGAACTCCATCAACAAACACATAGATTTGGAGCCCATCTACCACCCCCTGAGAAAAAGAACAGGAAATGACATCAGCAAAACAGGAAATGACATCAACAACCCAAGGAAACCTAAACACATAAATAGAAAGTGGGGCATAACACCAGCGTTTCATCGGAGGATCACTGATGATGTTACCTAGAATGGTGACGAAACATCTGAAAACGAACCTTCCAGCTCAGCGAGCAAACTTACATCTGGAATATCAGAATACACAGATCATTAAGCAGCTCACATAACATCTGGAGATCTGAAAATGAAGTTCGAAAAAGGAGACTGGTTCAAGGCTACTATTCCCTACATCTATTCCTGTCTCCCACTAATTGTCTCTTACCGGGCATTTGGTCTGAAAAATATCTCTACAAGGGCAATATGCAACCTCCCAATTGTATGCAAGATTCAGTTTCAGTTGTTCAAGGCAAGATATATCTGCTTGGTTGTAGAGGTGAAAACAGCAAATTGGGAGAGTTTTGCTTCCACTGATAAAGAAAAAGTAATATCAAAAGAGTTCTTGTTGTCTTGGAACTTAATGCAACCAACAGAGCCAGCTGACACCACGCATGTGTTGGATAGGGCAGGCATTTTCCATTGTAGTTTCGAAGTATGATGGGAACTTGATTGTGTATTCATCAATAAGATCCTGAAAGGCCTTGTGAAGTTAGACCTGAAACGAAACTTTTTGGAAACATTCATGGTCCGTCGTGAAACTGACACGGTAGATGTGGAGGCATTGCGGGAGAAACTCTGAAGAAGGGTCACTGGACTCGAAAAGCTGACTCGGTTTTCTCTACCTGATTCTATCGGACCTGCCGAGCTTCTGCAGCACTTTCTGTTTTCAATGTGAAAGATCTCCTCCCTTTGTATTTCCTTGTTTTACATTAAATGTAGTAGGCCTGCTTTTCTTTATGCAGGTGCCTAGGACCAGAGGACAGAACCTCAAAATAAAGGAAGGACAATTTATAACAGAGATGAAGATTAATTTATTCTCGCAGAGAGTAGTGAATCTGTAGAATTATTTGCTGTGCATGGCAGCCAGTGTTGATTCATTTAGCATGTTCAACATCAAAGTAGACAGATTTTTTAATCAGTAAACAAATCAAGGGTGATGGATAATGAAAGGGTATCAGAATTTAGGAAAAATGGATCAGCCATCATAACATTGACTGATAGAGCAGAAATGATGAGCTCAGTAACTTTGTTTTGCTCCAATGATTTTTGTTCTTATGGAGAATTTGTCTTGTGGATCAGTCCAGCACCTTTGGGCAATGCTTACTTACTCTGTGAGTTTGTTGTCTTTCAGTGTTGCTTCTAACGCTGCTAAGAAATTTTTCTTGTCCGCATCCCGGAAGTTGTAATTTAATCCTCTTACTAAGATGGCTTTTTCAGTGTCTGTTAATGGTCGGTCAGATAAGTTATTTGTTCATGTTTCTGTGCTTTCTGTGTTGTTATTTTTTTTCCACTACCACATGACCCACTATCACTTGTATCCTTACATACAGATGAGGAAGGACACCACTTTGATTGGGACAAAACATCCATCCTAGGAGAAGCCAAACAGAGACACGCACGAGAATTCCTAGAAGCATGGCATTCCAACCGGAACTCCATCAACAAACACATTGATTTGGAGCCAATCTATCATCCTCTGAGAAAAAGAACAGGAAATAACATCACCAACGCAGGAAATGACATCACCAACCCAAGGAAACCTAACCAGATAAATAGAAAGCGGGACATAACACCAGCGCTTCGTTGGAGGCTCACTGATGATGTTACCTAGAATGGTGACGAATCGTCTGAAAACTAACCATCCAGCTCAGCGAGTAAATTCTCATCCAGAACCTCAACCTGAGCTACAAATCTTCTCAAAACTCGCTAACAATCATTTAAAATGTCAGCATCATCACACCACATCCCAAGAGGAGCTCGAACAGTTCATCCACTACACTAACACCTTCCACCCCAACCTCAAGTTAACCTGGACTATCTCGAATACCTCCATCACCATCCTGGACCTCTATGTCTCCTTTTCAGGCAAACACCTAGAAACTGATGTCCATTTCAAGCCCACTGACTCCCACAGGTACCTAGAATACACCTCCTCCCAACCACTGTCCTGCAAAAATTCTATCCCCTATTCCCAATTCCTTCGCCTCTGCTGCATCTGCTCTCACGATGAGGCATTCCACTCCCTCACATCCCAGATGTCCACGTTCTTCAAGTACCGCAACATCCACCTGGCAGAGGTCGCGAACACCCTCAACTGTGTCTCTCGCATTTCCCGCAATGCATCCCTCACACCCCGCCCCCGCAATAACCGCCCAAAGAGAATCCCATTAGTCCTCACATACCACCCCACCATCGTCGGGATACAACACATCATCCTCCGATGCTTCCGCCATCTGCAATCCGACACCACCACCACCACATTTTTCCATTCCCTCCCTTGACTGCCTTCGGGAGAGGCCACTCTTTCCAGGACTTCCTCGCCCACTCCACACTCTCCTCCAACCCCACCACACTCGGCACCTTCCCCTGCAACTGCAGGAAGTCCTACACTTGCCCCCCACACCTCCTCCCTCACCCCTATCCCAGGCCCCAAGATGACTTTCTATATCAAGCAGATGTTCACCTGCACATCTGCCAATGTGGTATACTGCATCCACTGTACCCGTTGTGGCTTCCTCTACATTGGGGACACCAAGCAGAGTTGCAGAACACCTCCACTTGGTTCGCAATAAACAACTGCACCTCCCAGTCGCGAACCATTTCAACTCCCCCTCCCATTCATTAGACAAAATGTCCATCCTAAGCCTCCTGCAGTGCCATAATGATACCATCCGAAGTTTGCAGAAACAGCAACTCATATTCCGCTTGGGAACCCTGCAGCCCAATGGCGTCAATGTGGGCTTCACAAGCTTCAAACTCTCCCCTGGCACCACTGCATCCCAAAACGAGCCCAGCTCATCCCCTCCCCCCACTGCATCCCAAAACCAGCCCAGCTCGTCCCCGCCTTCACAACCTGTTCTTCCTCTCACGTAGTCCCACCTCCTACCTCAAGCCACACCTCCATTTCCGACCTACTAGCCTCATCCCGCCCCCTTGACCTGTCAGTCCTCCCCGGGCTGATCTATCCCCGCCTTACCTCCCCACCTATACTCTCCTCTCCGCCTATCTCCCCCTCTATACATCTTTGGTCCGCCTCCCTCTCTCTCCCTATTTATTTCAGAACCCTCTCCCCATCCCCCTCTCTGATGAAGGCTCTAGGCCAGAAACATCAGTGTTTGTGCTCCTAAGCTGCTGCTTGGCCGGCTGTGTTCATTCAGCTTCACATTTTGTTATCTCAGCTACAGCTGTATGCAGGAGGCAGTTTGATGTGTCAGAACAGACAACCTGAAGCCTGTAACAAGCATTAGAATGAAAAGCAATAAGAGAGACGAATGATAACTTTGGAATTATACCTTTTAAGAATCTAGGAGATTAGACAAGTTCATTGAGCCATGAAAGTGTTTGAGTATTAGCCTTATCAATGACGAAGATGTGTTTTAATTGGTAAAAAAAAGAGTTAGCCACAGTAAGGGCAGTAAATTTCACCTCAGAATGCAGTGTGTGACTGAAATGAGTTATAATGCACCTGCAAGATAAAGGCTCGAAACAAGCCTCCTAGGTCAGGTGTGACGGAAGCTGCTGACATCTCATGGAGTAAAGAATTCTAGAAGTAGGTGTAAACTATTTTTTTCATCCAACTAATATTACGAATCTTATAGCAATGAGTAAGAACAAACTTCCTTTTGTGTGTCCTGTGAGTAGGACAGTGGTATATGTAAGGTGTGTAAAAGATTTTGATAGAGTTTGCAATGAACAGAATGAACAAAAGAATTCAAGCAGCACTTAGAAATGAGCTCGTCTGAAATGTCTGAAAAAGAGTATCATGGTTAACTTGCTAACACCGCTACTATGCTGCTTGGAATGAGGAGGGCTGTGAGATTTCACATCTTGGCAGAGGGATCCCATAAAATGCATTCATATACCATCTGACTGTCAGACAGAGTGAGTTTATTGAAACAGAATCTTCAGCCTGCAGTTCTGGATGATTCAGATGGTGACCAAACAACGAAAAAAGAAATTCCACCAATTTAGTTAAAAAGAACTTAGACGCTCAATACATATATTTTTCGAGAATGGTACATAATTATACAGTTTTCATTTTTTTTATTCAAACAATCAGATTTGAACTGAGGAAATTGAAATGTAAGAAATTTAATTCTCTGCGAGAAAACTTTCTGAGATAGGACAACACAAGCGGATAGACAATATCACCTTTCTCAGCACCTGCCTACGGAACGAGATCATCCCCAAGGGACTACAGTCCACATTTCAGCCTTCCCAATTTGGCCCCAACCGTGACCACCTCTACACCCAGAACATTCAGACCCTTCAGAAGCGGTTCTCCCTGCGACTCCTGAAACAGACACTCGCAGCCATGCGCCGGCACCTCCAGGCACTGCAATCCAGCCTGCCCCAGCTCAGAGCCTCCCTCTCCCAGACCTGCAAAGGACCCCTGCTGTTTTTTATCCTCCGCAGGATCCACAGACTGAACACCCAGTTCCACTCAGCTTTACTGGACACCAAAAATCGTAAGTACAACCAACTCACTGGCCCCTGCCACTCACCAGAGGATTCCTGCGCCTCCCAAATCCCGACTCTGTCCCTGCCCCTCCCCCACCACGCACCCGCCGCCATTGACCATGAGGACACGGCCGGAGACCCCACCGATGACGTCACATCCGCCTCCGCCGGACACAGAACTTCCGGAACCGCTGCTGCAGTCACCACCTCCACGTCCAGGTACTACAGCCCACAAACCACCCTCACCTCAGCTGCTGCCGCCCACCCCGATCCTCCCACCGCCGACGGAACCCCGCCCACGGTCGACGCCGACGGAACCCCGCCCACGGTCGACGCCGACGGAACCCCGCCCACGGCCGACGGAACCCCGCCCACGGCCGACGACATCATCGCTCCGCCCACAACCTCCACAGCCTGCAACCCCAGAGAAGACAGCCACCCTGAGCCCTGCCGAATCTTCACCATCCCCCCAGACCTCCCACTGACTGAGGACGAACGGTCAGTCCTGAGCAAGGGGCTCACCTTTGTCCCCCTACAACCACACATCAACGAATACCAGTCACGGTCGGACATAGAGCAGTTTTTCCGCCGTCTTCGCCTGCATGCCTACTTCTTCAACCGGGAACCCAACCCTCCTTCCACTGACCCCTTCACCCGCTTCCAACACAAGTCCTCCTCCTGGACACCACCCCCAGGCCTCCTACCCTCCCTCGACCTCTTCATCTCCAACTGCCGTCGAGACATCAACCGCCTCAACCTCTCCACCCCTCTCACCCACTCCAACCTCTCCCCCGCAGAACGGGCAGCCCTCCGCTCCCTCCGCTCCAACCCCAACCTCACCATCAAACCCGCAGACAAGGGTGGCGCAGTGGTAGTATGGCGTACTGACCTCTACATCGCCGAGGCCAGACGCCAACTCTCCGACACCACCTCCTACCGCCTCCTCGATCATGACCCCACACCCGAGCACCAAACCATCATCTCCAACACCATTCATGACCTCATCACCTCAGGGGACCTCCCACCCACAGCCTCCAACCTCATTGTTCCCCAACCCCGCACGGCCCGTTTCTATCTCCTTCCCAAAATCCACAAACCTGCCTGCCCCGGTCGACCCATCGTCTCAGCCTGCTCCTGCCCCACCGAACTCATCTCCACCTATCTGGACTCCATTTTCTCCCCTTTGGTCCAGGAACTCCCCACCTATGTCCGTGACACCACCCACGCCCTCCACCTCCTCCAGGACTTCCAATTCCCTGGCCCCCAACACCTCATATTCACCATGGACGTCCAGTCCCTGTACACCTGCATTCCGCATGGAGATGGCCTCAAGGCCCTCCGCTTCTTCCTGTCCCGCAGGCCCGACCAGGCCCCCTCCACCGACACTCTCATCCGCCTAGCGGAACTCGTCCTCACACTCAACAACTTCTCTTTTGACTCCTCCCACTTCCTACAGACCAAGGGGGTGGCCATGGGCACCCGCATGGGCCCCAGCTATGCCTGCCTCTTTGTAGGTTACGTGGAACAGTCCATCTTCCGCACCTACACAGGCCCCAAACCCCACCTCTTCCTCCGGTACATTGATGACTGTATCGGCGCCGCCTCTTGCTCCCCAGAGGAGCTCGAACAGTTCATCCACTTCACCAACACCTTCCACCCCAACCTTCAGTTCACCTGGGCCATCTCCAGCACATCCCTCACGTTCCTGGACCTCTCAGTCTCCATCTCAGGCAACCAGCTTGTAACTGATGTCCATTTCAAGCCCTCCGACTCCCACAGCTACCTAGAATACACCTCCTCCCACCCACCCTCCTGCAAAAATTCCATCCCCTATTCCCAATTCCTCCGCCTCCGCCGCATCTGCTCCCACGATAAGACATTCCACTCCCACACATCCCAGATGTCCAAGTTCTTTAAGGACCGCAACTTTCCCCCCACGGTGATTGAGAACGCCCTTGACCGCGTCTCCCGCATCTCCCGCGACACATCCCTTACACCCCGCCCCCGCCACAACCGCCACAAGAGGATCCCCCTCGTTCTCACACACCACCCTACCAACCTCCAGATACAACGCATTATCCTCCGACACTTCCGCCATTTACAATCCGACCCCACCACCCAAGACATTTTTCCATCCCCTCCCCTGTCTGCTTTCCGGAGAGACCACTCTCTCCGTGACTCCCTTGTTCGCTCCACACTGCCCTCCAACCCCACCACACCTGGCACCTTCCCCTGCAACCGCAGGAAATGCTACACTTGTCCCCACACCTCCTCCCTCACCCCCATCCCAGGCCCCAAGATGACATTCCACATTAAGCAGAGGTTCACCTGCACATCTGCCAATGTGGTATACTGCATCCACTGTACCCGGTGCAGCTTCCTCTACATTGGGGAAACCAAGCGGAGGCTTGGGGACCGCTTTGCAGAACACCTCCGCTCAGTTCGCAACACACAACTGCACCTCCCAGTCGCAAACCATTTCCACTCCCCCTCCCATTCTCTTGATGACATGTCCATCCTGGGCCTCCTGCACTGCCACAATGATGCCACCCGAAGGTTGCAGGAACAGCAACTCATATTCCGCCTGGGAACCCTGCAGCCATATGGTATCAATGTGGACTTCACCAGTTTCAAAATCTCCCCTTCCCCCACTGCATCCCTAAACCAGCCCAGTTCATCCCTTCCCCCCACTGCACCACACAACCAGCCCAGCTCTTCCCCCCCACCCACTGCATCCCAAAACCAGTCCAACCTGTCTCTGCCTCCCTAACCGGTTCTTCCTCTCACCCATCCCTTCCTCCCACCCCAAGCCGCACCCCCAACTACCTACTAACCTCATCCCACCTCCTTGACCTGTCCGTCTTCCCTGGACTGACCTATCCCCTCCCTACCTCCCCACCTACACCCTCTCCACCTATCTTCTTTACTCTCCATCTTCGGTCCGCCTCCCCCTCTCTCCCTATTTATTCCAGTTCCCTCCCCCCATCCCCCTCTCTGATGAAGGGTCTAGGCCCGAAACGTCAGCTTTTGTGCTCCTGAGATGCTGCTTGGCCTGCTGTGTTCATCCAGCCTCACATTTTATTATCTCGGATAGACAATATGCTAGGATTCACTTTTAATTTCATTTAGTTAATTTGAGAACACATGACCAAGGAAATAACAACACTTTCTTCAGCTCTTGCCTGAATTTACTTTGTGTGGCTGCATAAATGCACACATTAGCACAGGAATTCAGGTACATGAGCATGCGCCCTGTTTCAGTGGCAATGTAGGCAGGATTTGCATGATCACCATCATAACGCGCAGTGCCTGTGACCTTCGATGATAAAAAGCTCACCGCTGCTGTCAGCCACAGAAGGATAAAACTGCCCGATACCGTGAAGAGTAAAATAATGGACTTCCTTCGAACCTCCAACTCTGGATCTCGTTGACTTTCATTTTTGCATCCCCGGATGGATTTGCTAGTTTTGTTGGCGACCACAATGCGTCTGACCGTTAAGGAATTAAACATGAATATCAAAGAAAATGGAAGACAAACGGTTAAAATGCTTTGCAGCCAAGAGAATGCTTCGCCTCCAGGAGAGGCGAAGAAGTTCAAATTGAGGCGACAACCCCACTGTAAATTATCAAAAACTTGTTCAGGTTCATATGCAATCCAATAGGGCAGATTTGAGAGGTAAATTATGACAGTGCTGCTCATTATAGCTATAGCTGCTTTCTTCCATTTACAATACTTTGTTTTCAGCTTCTCACAACATATAGCGACATATCGATCAAATGTGAACAAGACTGTGAACCACACTGTCATGTACAGGTTGGAAGAGCTCATGCAGATAACAAACTTGCAAAATCCAGTTAAGGAAAAGAAAGGATGTATAAAGTGAAAGCTGAAAATGTGATGCACATTGAAGATCATCATCAGAAGTGGCGTTGTTGCAATTGGCGACCATGTAAGCAGAAGTCGAATCAGATAGGGCACATTTTCCCGTGGAGAGAATAACTATTGTCATCAGGTTGGCTGTAAGTCAAAGAAAGAAAGCAAGTACAAAACAGGATCACTCAGAGAACAAAAATTTAGAACATTTGAGCCAAAACTGCTCAATGGCACTCTTTGTCAGCCTTGTGTATACTGACCTTCTTAACTAAATGGACATGCATTTTGGAAATTTCATTGTCGGATAACAATACACAGAATAGAGAGACTGAACGTTTGGCTTGATATTAACACCATCCAGTAAAAGGCGGCACAGTGGTTCAGTGGTTCGCACTGCAGCCTCACAGCAGCAGAGACCTTGGGTTCAATTCTAACCTCGGTTAACTGTCTGAGCAGACTTTTGCATGTTCTCCCCGTGTCTGCGTGGGTTCCCTCCTACAGTCCAAAGATGTGCAGGCAACGTGGATTGCCAATGCTAAATTGCACGTAGTGTTGACGGGGGTGTGGATTATAGGGGGATGGGTGTGGGTGGGGTGCTCCAAGGGGCGGTGTGGACTTATTGGGCTAAAGGGCCTGTATCCACACTGTAGGGAGTCTAATCTAATTACATAGGCCAACTAATACAGTGATATTTTATTCACAGCACAGTCAAATTAAAGGACTTTAATCACCACCAAATTCGACCACAATCATTCCAAATCAAACTCTTGAGCACTTAGTACCAGACTTTGGGACTAAGTGACATCATAAATCTTTCACTCAACACAACAAAATTTTAAAAAAACTGTGCAGTAACCACAGTGGAGGAACATTAGAAATAAATACAAAATAATCTAAATTCTATCAACGGTTTAAACAAATTCCTCTGTGATTCTAGCTCCAACTTTTAAACAAAGACAAACAAGCAAACAGACCGACTTAATGGATTAAGCTCATTTTTAAAATAAAAGAGATAAAACCGGTTAATTTACATAAGCTATTTCCACGATTGGTAACATCACAGCCACATGGATTGTGCTTTCATTCATTTCTAACGACGTTGATGCATGCGGGTAGCTTCCAGTAAGCTCTAGTTAATATTAAAGTAACTCTAATAATGGGGATTAACTTCTCTCAATGCACGGCCGCGTAGCCTTTAATTTTATATTGGATATACCCTGTGCACTGAGCACATTCAGAGAAGCTGCCACACAAGCTGGGACAGAGTGTTAGACATCACTTCCTTTGCTGTAACGATTGCATCATTGAAGCTGCAGACTCATAGAGTAATGCAGCATGGAAACATACTCTTTGGTCCAACTCATCAATGCTAACAATGCAGCAGCAGTTTAACTGGTCTCATTTGCCTGCATTTGTTCCATGCACTTTTATGATTTTTTCCTATTTGCTTTCCTGTCTAAATGACTTCTTAACGTATTAACTGTACCTCCACCACTTGCTCTGGCAGCCCATTCCATGCATGCACCACACTCTTTGTGAAAACGCTGCCCCTCGGTTGCCCTTTAATTTTTTCTGTGCATCTTAAACCTATGCCCTCTTGTTTCAGACATCCCTACCCTTGGAAAAAGATCTTGTTCTATTCACACTATCAGTGAGCTCATGATTTTATAAACTCCTAAAAGATTGACCCCTCGGCCTCCAAACATCAGGAATAAAAGGCATTGCCTATCGAGTCTTTCCTTATAAATCAAACCTATCATGCAAATCAACATCCTTGTTTTATTTAATGCTCTATGCACACTTCTAGCTTTCAAACATTGGTCCTAAAGCAGAGCTAGCAGAATTTAACGCTGTATTTCAAAAGTGGCATCAGCAATGTCTCACAGAGTCATAACATGTCACCTCAACTTTTATGCTCAAAGCTCTGACCAGTGAAGAAAAACACGTTTAAACCCTTTATTTTTGGATATGTTGTCTACATACATATTCACTTACAAAGAACTATGTACTTGCATCCCTAGGCCCACTGTGAAACAACACTCCCCATAGCCCTGCCATTAATTATCCTGCCATGGCCTTTCTTGCCAAAACACAACACCATGTATTTATCTTCACTAAACTCCATTTGTCACTTCTCCCCCGACTGGCCAAGTTGTTCAAGACCTCCTTGTATATTTAGATAGCTCTTTTCACTGTCACCTGGACTACTAATGTTGGTGTCATCCACTAACGTACTAACTGTACCCTCTATATTCTCATCCAAATTATTGAGATAAATGACAGATAGAACTGAAACCAGAACTGATCCTTGAAACACACTAATCATCACAGGTCTTCACTTCAAATAACAAACATCTACGGCTATCTCCATATTATCGACATACCAGGAAGGCCAAAGGCCGCAAGAAATGGGTAGTAAATTATCTTTATCTGGAGAATTACTGGCTGTCCCATTCTTAGAAGAATGTTTGGAATATATCCAGACTGATGGCTTCACTTGTAATGAATCTGAAGGCAGTAGATATTTTCTATTTATACTGCAATCCGTCCCTCGTTGAGGACAAAATTAACATATTGCATTATTATCATATTCATATTCACTGAAGATATTTTTGCTGCTCCATTTCATCTGCCTTGTCCATGAGGAGATGTCACAGCTGAGTAACAGATACACTTTTCATGAAATTGAACATATGGAATAATATTACAGAACTAAGATGCTTGGTATATGCCCAGAGAACCAGGAATATGCCATTGTTCTCTGGTGTTGTGCTGGTTTTCTTTCAGTTCCGACGATGGCGAAAAATCTTAAAGCATATTTTGAAAAAAATCGCTTATTTCAGAACTCCACAAACAGACAAAAGATCTGAAGTGATCCCATGGACACATTAGGTTATTAAAGGGTTTGGCAGAGTAAATGCTGAGATGATGTCTCCCCTCATTGGAAAGCCTTTTCCCAATGGGACAGTCTCAGAATAAAGGTGTGTCAATTTAAGTTCGAGATGAGGAGGAATTTCTTCTCTCACGGGGTTACAAGTCTTTAAAACTCCTTAATGCCGAGACCTCAGAAAGTAGAGTCCTTGTACGCGATTGAGGTTAGGCTGGATAGAATTCTGGATGGCTATGAAAATGAATGGTGATCTGTAAGAGCATAGATGTGAATTTAAGGAATGTTAAATCAGATTTATTTGAATGAATCGTGGAGCAAGCACAAGGGGCTTTATGGCATACTTTCTGATGCTACTTCAGATAGTCTTCTACACAGTTATTAATTGACCTGTGCCATCTCCCAGATTTCTGTGCATTATTATCGATTGCGATCATATTCCTTTGACATTAGAAATGCAGTGCATGTCGTAGAATTAATCATACAGATATAGGTAATCACATCAACACTTTGCCATAGAGAGTTATGGAGGCAGTGGTCTAGTTTGAATTTACAGTTGAAGTAGATAGGTGTTAATTTTTTTTTCTCTATCCTTTCATGGGATGAGGACGTCTCTAGCTAGGCCATCATTTATTGCTCATCCGTGCTCAAATGGCAATTAAGAGTTAAACACATTACTGTCGGTCTAGAATCTCATGTAGGACAGGCTGGGTAAGTATGTTTCCTTCCCTAGAAGACATTAATGAACCAGGTGGGCTTTTCTGGCAACTGACAATGTATTCACGGTCACCATTGGCCTGTTAAATTTAAGTATTTCTGAATTCAAATGCCCCTAGTTGCCGTGGCAGGATTTGAAATCTGTCCCACAAAACAGTACCTGTCTCGCTGGATTAACAGTCATTCGATAACAATGCAAGGTCATTGTCTCCCCTCAGAAAGTGAATCAAGCTTCATGAGGAAAGGACAGTGAAGTGGATGTAACGAGTGTTGGGTCCGCCATGAACCTATTGAATGAAGGAGCAGATGGGTCGAATGTCCTACTCCTGTTCCTATTTCAAAGACCAAAGAACAAAGACAATGCAGCCCAGAAACAGGCCTTTCAGCCCTCCAAGCACGTGTTGAGTCCATCCTAGAAGTGCCTTGACTTATAGGATCTCTATCCCTGTATTCTCTACCCATTCATGTATTAATCCAAGTATTTCTTGAATGCTGTTCCTTTGCCTTCCACCACCGCCCCTGGAAGCACTTTCCAGGCATACTCTGTACCCTCTGTGTAAAATGCTTGCATCGGGCATCTCTTTTAAACCTGCTTCCACCCGTACCTACCACCCGTGTTGTCTGGTAATTGACCCCTCCAACCTGGGGGAAAAAAACCTTACACTTTCAACTCTATCCATGTAATTCACAGTCTTATAACATCCATCAGATCTCCATTCAACGTCCTATGTTCCAGTGAAATCAAACCCAATCTGTTAACACTTTCTTCAGAGCTAATAGCCCCGTACAAAATAACATTCTGGTAAACCTTCTCTGTACCCTCTCCAAAGCATCCACATCCTTCTTATCGTGCACTGCATACAATTGCAGCTGAACTACACTTCTATAAAGCTGCAACTTCGCTTGCCTATCCTTATACTCAATTCCCTGTCCAATGAAGGCAAGCCAGCCATAGGCTTCATTTTTTCCCCTGATTATTTACCAGTCTGCCTGCACATCCACCTTCAGTGACCTGTATTCCTCATGCATATGGCCTCAAGGCCCTCCACTTCTTCCTGTCCCGCAGACCCGACTAGTCCCCCTCCACTAAAACCCTCATCTGCTGAGCCAAAATCATCCTCACCGCCAACATCTTCTCTTTCGATTCCTCCCACTTCCTACAGACAAAGCGGGTGGCCATGGGCCCAAGCTATGCCTGCCTCTTTGTAGGTTACATGGAACAGTCCCTCTTCCGCACCTACACTGGCCCCAAGCCCCACGTCTTCCTCTGTTACATTGATGACTGTATCGGCGCCGCCTGGTGCTACCAAGAGGAGCTCGAACAGTTCATCCTCTTCACCAACATCTTCCACCCCCACCATAAGTTCACTTGGACCATCTCCAGCGATTTGTAGAATTGCACACTCACATTTCTCTGCAAAACGATACTCCTAAGGACTCGGCTATTCAGTGTGTAATATCCACATTTATTGACTTTCAAAATGTGTCCTGATGAAACTCCATCTTCGATTTTTCTGACCATGCCTCCAACTGATGTTAGTCCTGCTGCATCCTCTGACAATCATCCTCCTTATCTGCATCTCAATCAATCTTTGTAGCATCCACTCACTTATTATTAGAGCAGCCACTTTTCTCTCCAAATCATTTATATAGACCACCAACAGCTCTGATCCTTGTCAAACACCACAGCTCACAATGCTCCATTCCAAAAAAAAATGTCCTTCAGCCCGACCCTCTGTCTCTTAATGTGAAGCCATTACCCATAATCATTTCAGTCTCCATTTTACAGCTCATCCCTGATACCATGCGGCTTTAACTTTTGTACCAGTCTGCCATGAGGGATCTTTTCTAAGGCTTTACTGAAGTACATGTAGACAACATTAACTGCTTTTATCTCATCAATCATTTTTGTCACATCCTCAAAAAACTTGACAAATTTAGTGAGGGACAATTCCTTCATCCAAAATCACAATGTCTGTCGTTAACAAGTCCATTTGCACCACCCCCAGGACCCCTACCTTCCCTCAACCTCTTCATCTCCAACTGCCATCCAGATATCAATTGCCTCAACTCTCCACCCCTTACCCACCCGAACCTCTGCCCTGCAGAATGTGCAGCCCTCCACTCCCTCCGCTCGAATCCCAACCTCACCATCAAACCCACAGACAAGGGAGGCACAGTTGTTGTATGGCGCACTGACCTTTACATCACTGCGGCCAGACGCCAACTCTCCGGCTCCTCCTCCTACCGCCCCCTGGATTATGACCTCACCCCCGAGCACCAAACGATCATCTCTCAAACCATCCACTACCTCATCACCTCAGGTGACCTTCCACCCACAGCCTCCAACCTCATTGTTCCCCAACCCCGCACCGCCTGCTTCTATCACCTTCCCAAAATCCACAAACCTGCCTGCCCTGGCTGACCCATTGTCTCTGCCTACTCCAGCCCCACCAAACTCATCTCCACCTATCCGGACTCCATTTTATCACCCTTGGTCCAGGAACTCCCTGTGACACCACTCACACCCTCCAGCTCCATAGAACTTCCAATTCCCCGGCCCCCAACACTTCATATTTACTATGGATGTCCAGGACTATACACGTGCATTCCCCATGCAGATAGCCTAAAGGACCTCTGCCTTTTCCTGTTCCGCAGATCTGACCAATGACCCTCCACTGACACCCTCATCCGCCTAACCGAACTCATCCTCACCCTCAACAAATTCTCTTTAATTCCTCCCACTTCCTACAGACAAAGGGGGTGGCCACGGGTACCCGCATGGGCCCAAGCTTTGCCGGCATCGTTGTAGGTTACGTGGAACAGTCCCTCTTCCGCACTACACTGGCCCTAAGGCCCACGTCTTCCTCCTTTACATTGATGACTGTATTGGCGCCACCTCGTGCTCCCAGGAGAAGCTCAAACAGTTCATCCTCTTCACCAATATCTTCCACCCCAAACTTTAGTTCACCTGGACCATCACCAACACATCCCTCACCTCCTGGATCTCTCTGTCTCCATCTCAGGCAACCACCTAGAAACTGATTTCCATTTCAAGCCCGCCGACTCCCACAGCTACCTAGAATACACCTCCTCCCACCCACCTTCCTGAAAAACCTCCAACCGCTATTCCCAATTCCTTCGCCTCCACCACATCCACTGCCAGGATGAGGCACACCACTCCTGTACATCCCAGATGTCATCGTTCTTCAAGTACCACAACTTACCCCTGCGGCAGTCAAGAACACCCTGGACTGTGTCTCCCGCATTTCCCACAACTCATCCCTCACAATCCGCCCCTGCAATAACTGCCAAAACAGAATCCCCCTCGTCCTCACATAACACCCTACAACATCCAGATAAAACGCATCATCGTCCGACACTTCTGCCATCTACAATCCGACCCCGCCACGAAAGAGATTTTTCCATCCCCACCCTTGACTGTCTTCCAGAGGGACCACTCTCTCCATGACTCCCTTGTCCGCTCCACACTCCCCTCCAAACCCACCACACCTGGCGCTTTCCCCTGCAACCGCAGGAAGTGCTATACTTGCCCCCACACCTCCTCCTTCACCCCCATCCCAGGCCCTAAGATGACTGTCCACATCAAGCAGATGTTCACGTGCACATCCAGTATACAGCATTCGCTGTACCCATTGTGGCTACCTCTACATTCGGGAAACCAAGCGGAGGCCTGGGGACCGTTTTGCAGAACACCTCCGCTCAGTTCACAATAAACAACTGCACCTCCCAGGCATGAACCACTTTAACTCCCCCTCCCATTCCTTGGAAGACATGTCCATTCTGGGTCTCCTGCAGTGCCATAATGATGCCACCCGTAGGTTGCAGGAACAGGTCCTTACATTCTGCTTGGGAACCCTGCAGCCCAACCGTATCAATGTGGATTTTACCAGCTTCAAAATCTTCCCTCCACCCACTGCATCCCAAAACCAGCCCAGCTCATCCCCGCCTCCCTGACCTGTTCTTCCTCTCACCTAACACCTCCTCCCACCTCACGCCACACACCCATTTCCTACTTTCTTACCTCATCCTGCCTCCTTTATCTGTCCGTCCTCCCCAGACTGATATATACCCTCCCTACCTCTCCACCCATACGCTCCTCTCCACATATCTTCTCCTCTATCCATCTTTGGTCTGCCTCTCCCTCGCTCCCTATTTATTTCTGAATCCTCTCCCCATCCCCCTTTTCTGATGAAGGGTCTAGGCCCAAAACGTCAGCTTTTGTGCTTCTGAGATGCTGCTTGGCCTGCTGTGTTCATTCAGTTCCACACTTTGTTATCCCTTGCTTCTAAATGCGCCATTTTATTGTCATTGAAAATCTATCCCAATAATTTTCCTACCACTGACACGAGGCACACTGACATGTATTTTCCTGGATTATCCTTGCTACACTTCTTATAAAAGGGACAATATTGGCTATTCTTCAGTCCTCTGAAACCTGATCTGTGGCTAAATAAAGATACCGCGATATCTGTCAATGCTCCCACAATTTGTTCTTTTGCCTCCGTCAATATTCTGGGATAGATGCCATTTGTACATGGACACTTATCTACCTTAATGCTTTTTTAATGACACACAAAGCCATTTCCTGTTTGATAGCAACTTTGATGCCTGAGTTCTCCCGTATTGCCTCACTCATGAGTCCTCTGATATATCCTCTCTAAGTGCAGCTTCGAGTTACTACTTTGCCAGTAATGTAACTCCCTCACAACTTTTATATTTCCTCCAATCAAACCTGACACATCTAAATACTGGAACATTCAGGTGCCTGCCCTGTCTCTCCTTCAGCCAACTCTCCACAGCCATAATTACATCATAGTTCCAAGTACGATCCAAAGCTCTGAATTCATCTTCCTTGCCAATGTACTTCTAGTGTGTTTTTGTGGTCTTAATCAGCTTTTCAGTATGCCAAATTCTATACTGCATTTGTAATTTCACCTGCTACCTTCTATAACTATTTATGTACTTGGTTGGTATCACTGCCTGATTAATAACAATCAGCTCTGTGTCTGCATGTCTGCGAGGACTTCTCCTGTTCCCCATCTGAATTCGATTGTTTAATCGAACAACACTCCATAATTTTGTCACACACAGCTTCAGTTTTGGCTGATTGTCATCACTCATTCATTCTAGATCTGCTAACAGTGGCTCAATTTATTTTAAAAAATGCAATAAACATTTCTTATGAAATGCCTGCACCTTTGAAGATATCATTGGCTTTCCGAATATCACATTGTGGCATTAATTTAGTTGCTGACAATGGAAGTTACTTATTCATTGCTCTGGGAAGCACATACAAAATAAGCATGCCTGGAAGATTTTCTTATGGCATTTCCAACTCTTTAGGCTCCCATCAACTTTATGTGGCTATGGGCACAGCTAAAATTTTTACTGTTGCAAAATCATTAACTGCATTGGTCAACACCATTCAGAAAATACCTGAATGTCACCTACAGGGGAAGTTATTTCTCTAAGCGTATTGTGAATGTGTGGAATTCACTACTGTACCAGTAAACTCCAATTAAGACAGATTGAGCTTGATGATAGAATGAACCTGATTCCAATGGAAAACCACATGTGCATGTGTAATCTAAATTCTAATAAGGATATATATAAATGTGTAAAATCTCTACTAACATTGCAGATAAAAGAATGCAGAAGCTTTCTTCGACTTTTTTTTCAAAAAGGAGCAAACTAAATGAACAGGCTGATGGAAAACTGGACGGTCCTCTTATGAAACAGGAAGATTGACACAGATTTCACAAAAAAATCAACAAATTATGACACAGTAAATGAGTACTTTTCTTGCTTGAGAAAATTCCTGGGGAGCACAACGGATTTAAAACTCAAGGATACTGTCTGGGCGGTTCTCTGGTGAAACCAAGCATTTAAAAGATCATTTGCATGAAGTGGACATAACTGGCCAGGCCAACATTTATTGCCATGACAAATTGCTCGAAGGGCATTTAAGAGTCAACCACATTTCAGATGGTTTCGAATCACATGGAGACCACACAAGTACAGCAGTCTCCTTCCCAAGGAACGTTATTGAATTAGTTGGGCTTTCCACGATAGCTGGTAAATACTCATGAGAGATATACATTTCAGATCATTCCCTTCTCTTGTGGTTCCACATCTAAACAATTTTAATGTTTGAATGTTTAAGGGGCCCTATTCTCATTATAGTTACTCTTTTGCCTTTAATGTTCATGTGGAATCTCGTTCTGGTTTATCTTAACCTTACCTGCCAAAGTTACATGATGCCCCCCGTTGCCCTCCGGATTTCCAGCTTGTGTGTACGCTGACATAATTTATACTTCTCGGGGGATTAATTTAATCCCAACTGTTTTTGGCTGACATTAGTCTCTTTTTTTTTCTTGAAGAGAGCCTCAATATCTTGAGTCAACCAATTTCTCTTCCTCTGTCGACCGTGACCTTTACACTGATCAGAATACGTTTCCCTTCTGGAAGCTTCCCACTTGTGGGATGCCCCTTTATCTACAAACAAGTTTCTCCAGTTAATGTTTGAAAGTTCTTATCCAGTTCTATCAAAATTGGCCATACTCCAGTTTAGATATCTAACAGGTGGACCAGACCTATCCTTTGCTATAACTTTAATTTTAAAACTGATGGAACAATCGTCACTACTTCCAAAGTGCTTTGTGAATAGCATAACATTCACTTGGCCTGACTTATTTAACAGGAGGACTTCAGTTTTTTTCCCCCTTTTCTGGTTAGGCATCTATATAGTAGCCAGGGTTGTGCAGGCTAAGTATGTTATTTATGGTAAATGTGGGGTAGCATGATGCTGTTCAGAGGGATGATGCAGATTCGATATTTCAAATGGCCTGTATCTGCACTGTAGTGATTCTGTGACTGTGAAACTGATGCAACTTTATTTGCCGATCCCTGTCATTCTAGTGTTTCTGAAAGCTTTACCAATACATCCGTCATCTCATTCACCTGAGCATTCATGGGCATTTTCACCCTTAATTCATTTACTTTGCCTACTAGCTAAGCTTTAGTTATGTATAGCAAACAAGTCAGTCATACGTTCTCCACCTATTGAATTGTTTTAGCCACTTCCAGTGCTAGCATAGTTTTAAAGTATTAGACACCACACATCAGCCATTTTATCCTTTGAAAATTGGTGTTGCTCCTCTCCCAGTTTCATTTTACCTCGAACGAGGAATCACATCGTCAGCCCCCAGACAAGGTTAAGACCCCAACGAGAGTGATATGCTGAAATATTGATGCTCAATACTCTACCAAACAACAAATAAGTAAACGCATATGTTGCTTCAATCAACAAATAGTCAATCATGTCTTATTGTCACTATTATCCAGAATTAAATGTATTTCCACCAGCGTTCTTGAATGAATTAAAAAAAAATGTTTTCTGCTGTAAAACATATTCTTTAGACAAGTGAAGAAGAAAGTGTCTAAAATGTTGCATTAAAAGCAGGGAAGTGGAGAGTGAATGTGTGATGGTACAGTGATTTAAAGAAAGAAATACTTTATGTGCTGATTCACTTGCAAACAGGAATCCCCGCAGTATTGGAATGTCTGCTTCAGAAACATTAGGTAAACAGCTTTGGCCATCCTGAGATATTTTTGAAAGAAGACAGAAAAGCATGAGTAGGTGGAGTCAGCCATACACAGACTGATGCTTTTAATTTTGCTTTCAGTTGGCTTTGGAGTTGATTTTTAATCAGATAGTTACAGCTCCCCCTCTCTCTTTCTCTCTGTCTCTCATGCTGCAGCAAAAAAATAAGCTTGCACTTTTTCTGCACTGCTCAATTGTTATTTTTTGTCGGGGAATGGAAGGAAGATAGCACATGGGAAAAAGCTGTTTTGCTGATTTTTTTTTTCATTTGCCAAGGTTGAGGTTAAGGAATGCTGCAATATTGGATCAGGTTATGATGAGCAGTTAAAAAAATATATTTTCTTCAGAATTTCAGTGGCATTAAAGTTATGCCAGTCATTTGTTGTTTGTTTTTTTTGTTTGCTTTTATTTTAACTGTGCTGTTAGAACAAAGTGTGTTTTACTTAAATCCAATTTGTGGGCCAGTTGATTCACAACTTGAAAATTGTACCTTTCACTCATATTCAAATACGATGAAAGATTATTTTTGAGCAACATTCTTGATATATTTTGAGGCAATTGTTTCTGGTATGTAATAAATTGGGGGCTCTCATCAGAATCAAAATCTCTAATTTAAAAATATTGGACTTAACGGTGGAGAAAAGTGAGTGTTGGTGCTCTCTTTTCATATGCTGCTTTTGGTGAGTTTTAATCAGGCGTGCCTTGTGTAATCATGGCTCTTTCAGTGGCTAAGACTTTCCAAGGTGTGGAAGGGGGTCACTTGGTTTTGTTTAGAGAAAACGATTAAGACCAAGCTTTCCGAATTGACAGATGAGCTGAAAATGAGTCTGCCTGCACCAGCAGTAGCTCAACATTAAAAATGCCAGGAATGCAATTTGATTTATTTTAAATTGCTAGCATTTGAGGAGAAATGACATGACTTAAATTAGAGGAAATGAGAAAAGGAGAAAATGGACTCAACGGAAAATAAGGTAAAAGAGAGAACGTTTGAACTTTGGAAGTTGGAACAGAAAAGTGAAATTCAATGTAAAATGGCAAATACGAAGTTCACCATTGAAGGTGACAATGAGGGTGCTGATGAAGAGCAAACCTATTGTAGCCAAAAGCCTGTTGGGGATCTGTTGAATCAACAACCAAGTGTTGCTTTAATTCCGTTAAAAGGATGCAGAGACACTTTCATTTCATTAGAGAAAGTGTCCCAAGAAATGAATAAGTCACTGGCCATGTGGGTATCATTGATTCAAATTAAGTTAGTAGTAGGCCTAGAGAGATATTTGCATCATGCTCAAAGGAGAAACCTGGAGAGTACGAACAAGTGTTAAGAGTCTGCAGATAATGCTTTATGAATCAAAGAAGGAAATCTAGTCAAACGTAGACAGAATTAGAAAGGATAAAAGACAGTAAATTTGGCAGGAGAATAAGTGGATATAAAATTGATCACATATACGACATGCCTATAAATAATAGCTTTGGTGGAGTTTTAAAAATGTCTTCCTGAGCATTGTGAACTCATGTGGAAACGTAAAGGGATAACACTTTAAGAATAATAGTTAAAGTGGTAGAAAATTATGAGTTAGTTCACAAGTCAAAGTTTGCCTTCTGATATTAATTTAAATCGCTGATGGAGAGAAAGTGGAGAGAAGAGAAATCCTCAGGTAGTAAAGAAAAGAAGATCTAATTGAAGATTGTGAAGATATGTTACATCAGGTTAAGAAAACCATGTGCGGAGAATTGAAATAAGTAATATTAGGTGTTTTCATTGTAATGAAGTAGGATATATGAAGTCACAGTGTTGGGTGTTAATAAAAACTGTGAAGACAGATGGGAAACATTATTTTTCACCTCAGAGATTGGGCCCAAAATGTGCATGATTTGCAAAGGTGTGTACAAATAATAGCAAATGACTAATTAGAGGAGGTGAATTCAATGCTCCCAACATCAAATAGGACAGGCTTAGTCTTAAGGGAAAGAAAACATATATTTTTCTCCGTTCTGAGGAAGTGCTACCGGACCCGAAAGGCTAACTCTATTTTTGTTTTCTTCACAGATGCTGCCAGTCTGCTGAGCTTCCAGCAACTTGTGTTTTTTTGTTTGTTCCTTAGTCTTGAGGGCCTGGATGTAGTGAATTTCTTGAAATGTGTACATCAGAATATTTTTCAGCAAATTTATGGAGGATTCAAGAATGGACAGAAATGTTCTGGAATTAATTCTGGGGAAGGATGGCATGCACAAAGTTGCGGCGTTGGTGTAAGAGGCATTTGAGTGATCAAGTTCACAATATGGGCCAAAGTCAGCTCACAAAGTACAAGGGAAAAGACGGGTCGCAGAAAAAAAATGGTATTGGATTGGGGGGAAAATTTATCTGAGCAAAACAAGAAAGGATCAGGCCAAAGGAGATTGGGAACAACTACTGCTGGGAAATGTTATTAAGCTTGAAAGAGTGCAAAAAAATGATTGACAAGGATATCGGCGGGACTAGAAGGTTTGAGTTATAAGATGAGGTGGAATACATTAGGACATTTGTTCTTGGGTTGTCAGAGACTGAGGGATGAACATATAGACTTTTTATAAAATCATGAGGGACATAGATAGGGTGATGGCCAAGGTTTCGGAGGTTTGGACAGGTGACATAGGTTCAATATGGGAAGGGAAAGACTTAAAAGAGATCTAAGAAGAATTATGCTTCATGCAGAGGGTGGGGCGTGCATAAAATGAGCTCCCAGAGGTAGCCGTTGAGGCTGGTACAATTACGTCATTCAAAGGGGTTCTGGGTGTGTATATGAATAGTAAGGGTGTAGAGGGAAACTGGCAAAATGCTGGCAAAAGGGGTGACGTCAGATTGAGACATGTGATAGACATGGAGCCTGTTTCAGTGTTGTGTGGCTCTGTTTCTAAAGCTATAGGAGGAAAAAAAGAAAGGGTAACACTCTGAATGAAAATGAGAAGGCACAAGCTCAACGTGTTCCCTCTTGGGTGGCAGGAAGGCATAACAAACCCAAAGAACCTTGGAAGACCAGAGATGTTCAGGATGAGATGAGAAAGAAAACAGGGGCAAATAGCAAATAGGAGGCAAACAAATGAGTGTTGCTGTTAATTGAGTACACAATGTGCAGGATGAAGCTTAGGAAAGCAATTAGAAAAGCAAAGATGTGAATTAAGGAATCCCCGTTTGCTAAAAGTAGGGAAGCCTCAGGATTTTTTTATTCAGAATTTCAATGGGAAGAGGATAACCTTTGAAAGACAGGGGCCCATGATGGACCAAGGCGGTAATCTGTCTCTGGAGCCAAAAGACATTGATAGAGTGTTGGATGAATACTTTAAATCTGTCTTCATCGAAGACAGGGAGGATGAAAGTATAGAGCCCACGGAGAGAGACTTTGAGGTACTTGAGCAAATTGCGAAAGAAATGGACAAAGTATTGGAAACATTGACAGGCTTACTGGTGGACAAATCTCCAGGTTTGTCATGCAGAAGTTGAGATTAGATGGGTAACAAGGTATGGAGCTGGATGAACACAGGCGGGCGAACCACTTCAACTCCCCCATCCACTCCTTGGACGACATGTCCATCCTGGGCCTCCTCTAGTACAACAACTATGCCACCCAAAGGCTGGAGGAGCAGCACTTCATATTCCGCCTGGGAACCCTGCAGCCCAATGGCCTCAATGTGGACCTTACAAGCTTCAAAATATCCCCATCCCCGACATCATCCCAGGACCAGCCCCTCTCGCCTTCCCCCCTACCGACCTGTCTGTCTTTTCTCCCACATATCCACTTTTTCCACCTCACTGACTGAACCCCACACTCACTTCCTACTACTCGTCTCATTCCCACCTCCTTGACCTGGCCGTCTTCCCTCCCACCTACCCACGCCCCCCATCATTGACCAAACCCACTCCAAACTCCCTACCTACACTCACCTGCACTGGTTTCCTCCACACCTCGTTGACCTGTACATCATCTCTCCCACCTATCAACTCAATTATTCTACCTGCTCTTACCACCCACGCTTCTCTATTTATTTCAGAGACCTCTTACCCTCCACCTTTTCTGAAGGAGGGTCCAATCCCAAAACATCAGCTTTCCTGCTCCTCTGATGCTGCCTGGCCTGCTGTGTTCATCCCGCTCCACACCTTGTTATCTCAGCAGCGGCAGTTCCTCCTATCTCTGAGATTACAGGGCCATTGATCCATGCCTTTAATTCCTCTGCAGCCAAGGGAGAGGTGCCAGAGGATTTCAGAACAGTTAATATGTTTGAATTGTTACGCATGCTCACAGAGCTAAGCCAGAGAACGACAGGCAGCGAGTCTCACGTCGGTTGTATGGAGACTATTGCAGACAATGCTGAAGGAGTACATTTATCAACATGAGGACAGACAATGCTGAATCAGGCATATTCAGCGTGGCTTTGTCAGGGCGACTTCATGCCTTATCAACTTTTTTTTTGAAGAGTGTACCGGGCATGTCTGTGATGGTAGCAGAGTTGATTTTCTTTTATCTTGATTTCAACAAATACTTTGACAAGGGAAGTTTTGTGGTGCAAAGAGAGCTTGGTAAGTTTGTCTATGGGTCTGTGAAGGTGGAAGGGTATGTTAGTATGTGAGTGGAAGGGTGTGGTGATGAAAAAGGCAAGTGCCACACGCCTTTACAAATCGAAGTCTATTTTTCAAAAGCAGTGAAGTCATGTTGAAGTAGCATATAAATGCATTACCTGGGTGCCTGGATTAACGTTGTAATGGTATAAACACTGAGCCATCACCTCCGTTTAACAGCTTGGCAAAATGTTGCTGCTCAGCTATTGTTTCTGCATGGTCAACACGGCCCACGTAGAATGCAAATGGTAACTCATGCCCCAAACAGAACAGTCATCTCCGATTTTCTTACGGATGAGATATCCATATTTCCCCCGCTTCCAGGCAGAGGAACACAACATAGAACATAGAACATTACAGCACAGTACAGGCCCTTCGACCGTCGATGTTGTACCGACCTGACATACCGATCTCAAGCCCATCTAGCTTACACTATTCCATGTACGTCCATATGCTTATTCAATGACGACTTAAATGTACCTAAAGTTTGCGAATCTATGACCGTTGCAGGCAAAGCGTTCCATTCCCTTACTACTCTGAGTAAAGAAACTACCTCTGACATCTGTCCTATATCTTTCACCCCTCAATTTAAAGCTATGCCCCCTCGTGCTCGCCGTCACCATCTTAGGAAAAAAGGCTCTCCCTATCCACCCTACCTAACCCTCTGACTATTTTATATGTTTCAACTAAGTCACCTCTCGACCTTCTTCTCTCTTATGAAAACAGCCTCAAGTCCCTCAGCCTTTCCTCGTAAGACCTACCCTCCATACCAGGCAACATCCTAGTAAATCTCCTCTGCACCCTTTCCAAAGCTTCCACATCCTTCTTATAATGCTATGGCCAGAACTGTCCGCATTACTCCATGTGCAGCCGCACCAGAGTTTTGTATAGCTGCAGCACAACCTCTTGGTTCCAGAGCTTGATCCCTCTATTAATAAAAGCCAAAACACTGTATGCCTTCTTCCTGGGTTCCCTGGGTGGTAACCTGGGAATGGGTCACATTGCAAGCTCGAAACATAATCTTAAATTAATTGTGAATATATTTCCAAAGAACCATGGGTGACCAGAGATATTCGGGGTACAACGAGAAACTAAAGAGGGGTATCGTGCAGATAGGAGGTGAACAAATAAATGGCATTAATTAATGACGTGCAGCATTTGCAGGGCGAAGCTTAGAAAGCAATTAAAAAAGCCAAGACACATCAGTTGTGGAGGGATGGTAGTAATCAAGTGGGCTGCTTTGTCCTGGATGGTGTCAAGCTTCCTGTGTTTTGTTGGGCCTGCACTCATCCAGGCAAGTGGGGGACACTTAATCACACTTCTGACTTGAGCCTTGCAGATGGTGAGCAGGCTTTGGGGAATTTGATTCTCCACAGTATTCATAGCTTCTGACTTCTCTTGTAGCCATTGCATTTATGTGGTGAGTCCAGTTAAATTTCTGCATGATGATAACCCCAATGGCATTGATAGTGGAGAATGCAGTGATGGTAACACTATTAAATGTCAAGGTCAGCGGTTAAATTGTCTCTGACTGGTAATGGTCACAGCCTGGCATTTGTGCGTTATAAATGTTACTTGCCACTTGTAAGCCTGAGTCTGGATACTGTCCTGAACTTGTTGCAGTAGAATCTTATTGGAGTAGAATCTTCCGTCTGCAGGCCTGGATAACTTAAATAGTGCCCAACCATGAAACTCGTTTCATTTTAATTTGACGTTTCATTTTAATTTGACACAAGTATGTCCGAAAACATCTTTTACGAAGCATATAGCTGAACCAAACATATATCATAATTCTTTATCGAAGTGTTCCAATTTCATTTCTTTAATCATTCATGGGATGTGGATGCTGCTGGTCAATCCAACATTTATTACCAATTCCTAATTGCCCAGTGGGCGTTTAGGTGTCAACCACATTGTTGTGTGTGGACTCATGTGAAGACCAGACCAGTAAGGACAACAGAGATAATAGGAACTGCTGATGCTGGAGAATCTGAGATAACACGGCGTGAAGCTGGATGAACACAACGGGCCCAGCAGCATCAGAGGAGCAGGAAAGTTTGACGTTTTGGGTCAGACCCAAAACGTCAAACTTTCCTTCTCCTCTGATGTTGCTTGGCCTGCTGAGTTTATCCAGCTCTACACTGTGTTATCTCAGGTAAGGACAACAGTTTCCTTTCCTAAAGTTGTTGGACAACAAGCTTTTTTGATTTAAGATAACAAAGTGTGTAGCTGGATGAACACAGCAGACCAAGCAGCATCTCAGGAGCACAAAAGCTGACGTTTCAGGCCTAGGCCCTTCATCAGAGAACGTTTGTGCTCCTGAGATGCTGCTTGGCCTGCTGCGTTCATCCAGCTACACACTTTGTTATCCAGGCTTTTTTGATTTGTTTTGTTTCATTTTAAATCATCTACAACAGTTTTCTGGTCATCACTGGACTCATAATACCTGGCATTCATTGAATCCAATTTCTAGCATTTGCCACATGATTTGAACCCAAAATATTTCTAGGGTTACTGAATTAACCTTCTGGCCATGATACCACTAGGCTCTCACCTGACCTCTGAGTTATATAAATGAAGGAAAAGGAAACTGTAAGAAATTTAATTGGTGACATCTGAACATTCCATACATCTCTTCCAGGGGAAGGTGGCAGCAGGGTAAGATATTTGATACGGAAATCCTGGACTCGTCAGTTCCTTTCTCTTTACTAAGAGCCAAAAAAACTGCGGATGCTGTAAATCAGGAACAAAACAAAAGTTGCTGGAAAAGCTCAGCAGGTCTGGCAGCATCTGTGGAGGAAAGAAAAGAGTTAATGTTTCGGGTCCGGTGATCCTGCCTCAGAACTAGTACATGTACACCACATACCTTTTTCTTTCCTTTTGTTTTCTTTTTATTCTCCCCTCTGCACCTGTATTTTTGCTCCCTGCCCTCATCACAAACATTTATCTACCTCCACCTGGTAAAACGATTCACATTCAGAGACCGGGTGGGAAATGAACTTGCGGGCCATGTGTGTAGTGGCAGCAGAGCGAGCATGGGCCAAGTTGCAGACCACATTCACAGAGCAACCACAGCAGAACGAACGTGGGTTGGGACAAGTCTCAGAGAAGCAGAGGGTCCAAGTCTTGGAACGACGGAGTGGCAGAGCCCCAGAGCAGCAGAGGTGGATGGACCGAGTCCCAGTGCGGTGCAGCTGGGGAATCCCGAATCCCGGAGGGACAGCAGCAGAGAAATCCCGAGTCTCAGAGCGGCGGCAGCTGGGGATTCCCGAGTCGTGGAGCGGCAGTAGCAGTGGAATCCTGAGACCTGGGAGAGTGCTGCTGAACGTATTGCTGCAACGTGCAAGAGAGGAGTGGTGTGGAGTGTGGAAGGAAGCAAGATAGCTGCTGGACTTTAGCCTGGCTGTTACTGAGCTGCTGTTGTTTGGAACCCTTAATCCGGTTGTGTTTCAAATCCTCTTCAGAACGTTATAGTTACCTCATTCCCAACCGATTTGCAAACAATGTAAGTGATGCTTATACATTTATTTTCATCCTTTCTTGCATAACAGCAGCTTTCTTTTTAACTTTGTAAGATTTGTACCTAGGCATTTCGACTGAAGATGGTGCCATTGAAAGGCTTGGAGCTGGATGAACACATCAGGCCAAGCAGCATCTGAGGAGCAGGAAAGCTGGCTTTTATGAATGACTGAAATCAGACTCCAGGTTTAAGCTCTAGCAAAATGCTCAACAATTTAGTAACATTGCAATAAATTTATTGCAGAGAAGTTAATCAAGATAGCCTAATTATCCCTAAGGTTTAAACATAATCCTCCTTAGTTCCAGTCCCCACTTTCACACAAGGGCACTAAACAGAATATTCGTTTCAACAATCTTATGAAAAGGTAAAAGAGACATAATTGGCTACTTTACCTGTTCCGATGGTCCCCTTATGTTATAGGCACATCGGATAATGTGCTACTTGGTTCCAGATGATGCAGATAGCTTTAATTTTTCTCTGAGGAGCATTTCTTTTATTATAACGGAGATTTATCCTCTAAACATTTCATGTGTTTATACTGAAGTAGCAGCCAGGAAACAATTAAACCTCCGCTCTTTAAATCATAGTCTGAAAACTAATTCAAATTCTGGCCTCTCCCTGCTGGACTGACAGTCCCTATATGCAACCATCACCTGCAATCTGCTTGAGCATAAGGCCTTTGAGTCAAAACATCTACAGAGCAGTCTTTAAAAAGCCAACGTCTGCAATTATATTTAGGCCTGGCCTCAAGAACAATGAACAGCTTGTGTGTTATCTGTTTTTAATGGAACAAATGATTACTTGTTGTCCAAAAGTCATCAGTCAGTTCCCAGCTTACAAACCGAAATGAAAAATATAATAAAAGATCGTAAAAAATCAGCAAGGGTTCCAATACAGGACTGAGCAAGTATAGAATCAGAAATGCACTCACTCGGAAAATGCATTGATTGCGAAATGGTTGATGCTCAATATTTATGTTAAGGAATTGTACGCAGATATCAGAAGGTCAGCATTTGTAACTGCCATGGACTATTGGCCCTATAGAATAAATACATGCCAGTGGGGATAACTGAGAGTTTGTTAATGAAGAGTATAGCATCTATAGAAGTTAGATGAACAACGATTCATTTCTGCTTAAACGCCGGTCCATGCTTTCAAAACACATCAGCTGCTCGGGGATGTTACGGCCTTCAAGACTCAATGTGCTGTTCAACAACCTCAAGTGTGGCTTCTGTCTGTTATTTCGTTTCGCAGGTAGACAGTCAGACCAGTGAGTTTAACACGTTCTGGCCAATCAGATATCCCCATCAGGCCTCGTCCCATTCGCTAGATTATCACCCACTTCCATCTAAACCTTTCCCAAATCAAGCAACCATCCAGATGCATTTTGAATGTTGTAATTATACCTACCTCGACCAATTTATCTGTCAGCTCTTGCCATACAACCACCACAATCTATTTGATAAAGTTACGGATCAGGTGATTGTAAAATATTTTTCTTCTCAACTTGAACCTATGCCTTTAGTTTGGGACTCCTTCACGTGAGGAAAAGAAATGATTATTCACCCTGACCATACCGCTCATGAATTTATCAGGTTCTATCAGATTACCCTTCAGCATCCGATGTACAAGGGAAAATAAAACAACTTATTTAGCATCATGCTACAACTCAAGCTCGCCAGTCCCTGCAAAGTCCTTGTAAATATGTTCTGCACACTCTCAACTTTAACAATGTTCTTCCTGTGGAAGGGTGGCCAGAGTTTTAAAAGTAGCCTCAACTATGTCCTCAGAGATAATGGGAACTGCAGATGCTGGAGAATTCCAAGATAATAAAATGTGAGGCTGGATGAACACAGCAGGCCAAGCAGCATCTCAGGAGCACAAAAGCTGACGTTTCGGGCCTAGACCCTTCATCAGAGAGGGGGATGGGGAGAGGGAACTGGAATAAATAGGGAGAGAGGGGGAGGCGGACCGAAGATGGAGAGTAAAGAAGATAGGTGGAGAGAGTATAGGTGGGGAGGTAGGGAGGGGATAGGTCAGTCCAGGAAAGACGGATAGGTCAAGGAGGTGGGATGAGGTTAGTAGGCAGATGGGGGTGCGGCTTGGGGTGGGAGGAAGGGATGGGTGAGAGGAAGAACCGGTTAGGGAGGCAGAGACAGGTTGGACTGGTTTTGGGATGCAGTGGGTGGGGGGGGAGAGCTGGGCTGGTTGTGTGGTGCAGTGGGGGGAGGGGACGAACTGGGCTGGTTTAGGGATGCAGTGGGGGAAGGGGAGATTTTGAAACTGGTGAAGTCCACATTGATACCATATAGCTGCAGGTCTTGTCCCCAAACCTCCTCCCTCACCCCTATCCCAGGCCCCAAGATGACATTCCACATTAAGCAGAGGTTCACCTGCACATCTCCCAATGTGGTATACTGCATCCACTGTAGCCGGTGCGGCTTCCTCTATATTGGGGAAACCAAGCGGAGGCTTGGGGACCACTTTGCAGAACACCTCCTCTCAGTTCGCAACAAACAACTGCACCTCCCAGTCGCAAACCATTTCCACTCCCCCTCCCATTCTCTAGATGACATGTCCATCATGGGCCTCCTGCAGTGCCACAATGATGCCACCCGAAGGTTGCAGGAACAGCAACTCATATTCCGCCTGGGAACCCTGCAGCCATATGGTATCAATGTGGACTTCACCAGTTTCAAAATCTCCCCTTCCCCCACTGCATCCCTAAACCAGCCGAGTTCGTCCCCTCCCCCCACTGCACCACACAACCAGCCCAGCTCTTCCCCCCCACCCACTGCATCCCAAAACCAGTCCAACCTGTCTCTGCCACCCTAACCGGTTCTTCCTCTCACCCATCCCTTCCTCCCACCCCAAGCCGCACCCCCATCTGCCTACTAACCTCATCCCACCTCCTTGACCCGACCGTCTTTCCTGGACTGACCTATCCCCTCCCTACCTCCCCACCTATACTCTCTCCACCTATCTTCTTTACTCTCTATCTTCGGTCCGCCTCCCCCTCTCTCCCTATTTATTCCAGTTCCCTCTCCCCATCCCCCTCTCTGATGAAGGGCCTAGGCCCGAAATATCAGCTTTTGTTCTCCTGAGATGCTGCTTGGCCTGCTGTGTTCATCCAGCCTCACATTTTATCAACTATGTTCTGTTTAGCTGCAACTTGACAACCCAACTCCTACATTCAATGTTTTAATAAATAAATGCACTTCTGTGAAATTCTTTCTTCACCTCCCTGTCTGCTTGCGATTCCACTTTTGAGGAAGTGTTCATCTGCACCCTTATGTCTCTTTGTTCAGCAACACTCCCCAGGACTCCCCTATCCCTGGAGCGTGTCCAGCAGAGATTCACACGGATGATCCCTGGAATGGTAGGTTTAACGTATGATGAATGGCTAAGGATCCTGGGTTGTGCTCATTAGAGTTTAGAAGGTTGAGGGGAAATCTAATAGAAACTTACAAGACAATGCATGGCTTAGAAGGCGTGGACGCTGGGAAGTTGGTTCTGTTAGGCAGGGAGACTAGGACCCGTGGGCACAGACTTAGAATTCGAGGGCGTAAATTTAAAACTGAAATGAGATGACATTTCTTCAGGCAGAATGTGGTGGGCTTGTGGAATTCATTGCCACGGAGTGCAGTGGAGGCCGGGACATTAGATGACTTCAAGGCAGAGATCGATAAATTCTTGATCTCACTAGGAATCAAGGGCGACGGGGAGAGTGCAGGGAAGTGGAGTTGAAATGCCCATCAGCCATGATTTAAATGGGGGAGTGTAATTGATGGGCCAAAATGCCTTATTTCCACTCCTATGTTTTATGGTGTTATGGTCTTATGGACCTTGCTATTAACTGCATAAGTCAAGCCTTGGTTTGTTTTCCCAAAATATAAGATCTCACCTTATATAAATTAATTTCTGCGTATCACCCTTTGGCCCATTGGTCCATCTATCAAAGACACATCTGAGGTAATCTCCTTTGCTATCCAAAACACCACCTACCTTGGTGTAATCTGAAAACATTCTAACCTAGCCTCCTTTATTTCAAATAACATATATAAATAATGACAAACAGTTGACCCAGCACCAATCCTTGTGACTCACTGCTGGTAACATGCCTCCAGTCCAGGAAACAACCATCTGCAATTATACTCTGTCTCCTACCTTTAAGGAAATGCGTATCGAATAGGCTTGCTCCAGCTGCATCCCATGCGACATAGCCTTAATAACCCGTGCCGGATGGAAAGCTTTACTGAAATCCATTTAGAAAACTTCTACCGCTCTGCCTTCATTAAACTTCTTTGGCACTTCCTCAACAAAACTCAGTCATTTCAGCGAAATCATATTTGCCATGCACAAAGTTATATTGACCTTCCTTAATCCGTCCTTGTAGTTTCAAAAACATATAAATCCTCTACCTCAGAATGTCCTCGAACAAATCACTCACCAATGATGTGAGGTTCACCACCTAATAGGTCCCTGGCTTTTTTTTTACAGATTTTCCGAAATAATGGCACCACATGAGCCAACGTCCAGATCGCACCAGTTATTATGGCACCGCACATTTGGCTGTCAATGATACAAATATTTCAGCAAAAGCCCCAGCAATCTCTTTCTTGCCTTCCCACAAAATTCTTCATTGCCCTCCCCTTGCCGTTACATCCAACTATGTCACACTGTTGACATCTTGGCTCTTGCACCATCAAAATGGTTTCATTCTTTCCCTCCAACTATTGTTGATACTACCTTGGCAAAAGTCTTGATACACAGAATGCTTGCCATGCAGAAGTCGACCAGTCTTCTCGTCATGCCTGGGTCAGCTCATTAAATGAGTGTCATGAAATCGTGCCAATCTCCAGGTTTTACCAAATACTACTGCCTTTCCCCACAACCCAATGTGCAATTCATCAATTGCCCTTTTGAGTGCTTAAGTTGAACTTGATTCCACCACATTTTCAGGCATTGCATTCCACAGTGTAATGAGTTTGTTCTTTTCCTCATTTCATTCCTGCTCCCTTTTTAGATCGTTTAAATCTCTGGCCTATTCACCTTCCTGCTTTTATGACTCTGAATACTTTCTCCTTCACTACTCTATCTGGATCACTTGTTATTTTAAAATTTGATACTTGATCTCCTCCGAGTAATCTTCACTCCAAGAAGAATAGTCTAAATTCTTCAGGTAGTCCTCTACACTGAAGATTATCATTCTTGCAATCAAAACTTTATCAAGAAGGACATAAATATGGGTCTGAGCAGTAAGGATTTTAAAGAGTATGGGGAGAAAATGGGAACAAGATGGTGAGTTGAATGAACACACTGAGGTGGTGGAGCAGGCTTCAAGGGTTGAATGAACGCTTCCAGCTGCTACTATTTATGTTTCCATGTTGGGATGTATACCTGCACATTGTCTGAAGTTAGAGACAGCAAAAAAACTGAAGGGGAAATCAAGTAATGCAGTGAAGATCACTGGGAAGCCAGCAGACTGGGGAGCCTACAATGACAACTGAGGACAATTGAAAAGAAATGAGGAGGGAGAAGATTATTTATGATATTAAGCTAGCATGTACTTTAAAAGAAGATTGCAGATGTTTCCTCAGATATATAAAGGGCAGGTATAAGGAACACTGGACATTGTGCCGCTGGAAAATTCTGCTGGTGAAGTAGCAATGGGGAACAAAGAAACAGAGGAGAAAATGCAAAAGCAATTTGTGTCAGTCTCTAAATGGAAGACACAAGAAACATCCCAAAAATTATAGATAGTCGAAGGGCAAGGGTGATTATGGTTGCCATCACCAAGGAGAATATGTGAGAAACAACTGAAAGGTCTGAAATTGGATAAGTTACCTGGACCAAATGGCCTGCACACCAGTGTTCTGAAGGAGGTAGCTGAAGAGAGAGTGGAGGCATTAGTGGTGATATGTCAGGAATCCCTGAAATCAGGGCAAGTCCCAGAGGACTGGAATATCGTTAATGTAACTACTGGCCCATTTAAGAAGAGAGCGAGGCAAAAGATAGGAATTTATAGTCTAATTAGTCTGACCACTGTCGTTGGTATGATTTTGCAGTCCATTGTGAAGTATGAGATTTCTGAATACTTGGAATTGCATGGTAAAATAGGGCTGGCAGCATGTTTCATCAAGGGGAGGTCGTGGCTAACAAATCGCTAGAATTATCCAAGGAAGTAAGGAGAAATTTCAACCAAAAAAGCCAATGGATATTATCTTCTTGGGCCTCTAGAATGCCTTTGACAAGTTGCTGCAGAGGAGCCTGCTGAGTGAGATAAGAGCTAATGGTGTTAGAAGCAAGGTGCAAGCATGTGTTGAAGATTGTGCATCTGGCAGAAAGCAGAGAGTGGGGTAAAAGACATCTATTCAGGATGAAATTTGGCGACTAGTGAGGTTCCATAAGAACAGCAATGTTTCACTTTCGACATCCATGATCCAGCTGAAGGAGCTGAGGTCATTCTACCTAAGATTGCAGATGAAACAGAGATAGGTTGAGGGATGGGTCATATTGTGGAGGTGAGGAGGCTGCAGAAAGATTTAGACAGGCTCGGGGAGTGGACAAAGAAGAGGCAGATGGAATGCAACATGAGATAGTGTGACATCATGGACTTTTGTAGGAAGAATAAATAGGAAGAAAATTCAGAAAACTGAACTGAAAAGGGACTTGTAAGTCGTAGTCCAGGATTCTGCTAAGGGAAATTTGCATGTTGAGTTGTTAGTTAGGAAGATAAATGCCGTTTTGGCATTTATTTCAAGAAGAGTAGAATGTAAAAGCAGAGTTGTGCTTCTGAGGCTTTATAAGGCTCTGTGCAGACTGAATTTAGAATACCGTGAGCAATTTTGGACCCCACATCTCAGGAAGGATGTAATGGAACTGCTGTGGGTCCACAGGAGGCTCATGAGAATGATCCCAGGAACAAAAGACTTAACATATGAGAAATGCTTGAAGACTCTGGGTCTATTTTCAATTGTGTTTAGAAGGATGATTATGGAATCTAATTCAAACTTACAGAATGCTGAATGGCTTAGACAGAGTTGACGCTGGGAAGATATTTCCACTTACAGGAGATACTAGGAGCTGAGAGCACTGCCTTAGAGTAAAGGGGAGATTGGTTAGAATAGAGATAAGGACCAACTTCTTTAGCCAGAGAGCAGTGACTCTATGGAATTCATTGTCACCAAATGCTGTGAAGGCCAGCTCATTGCGTATATTTAAGATAGATATAGATGTTTCCCCTCAGTCAAGGGGAGCAAAGGTTACTGGAAAAAGTAACAGAATGGGGTCGAGGAATTTATCAGCCATGATTGAATGGTGGAGAAGATTTGATGGGCCGAATAGCCTAATTCTGTGATGTTTTATGTCTTATATTAGATACTTAAGTGGTTTGATGGCTAATCTTGGAGATAATGTTCCCATGGTGTGTGCACAGGGCATTGTTCTCAGAAAAAAAGTGCACCAATTTAACAACAATGATGAGTAGTTTCTCCTCTCAAAAGGCTGTGAGTCATTGGAACTTCAGAGAGAAGTGGAGGTAGAGATGTCACTTATATTTATGACTGAGAAAGATATATTCTAGTTCAGGAGGGGAAGGCACAAGATAGTGGATATGCGGGATGACCGATCAGAGATGAGCCTGTTGAATACCGAAGAAGGCTTGTGGGGCCGAATGGCCTCAAACTATTCCTATCTCTTATTGTCTTCCAATGGAGAACATTGTTGAATTTCTGCTATCATGAAATTAAGAAAAATAAAAATGTAAAGATAGCACAATGAGAGGCTAAGCAATCTATTTTCTACATTAACACAAAATATTGTCTGTCATGGAACCGTCAGAAGGGTCTAGACGCAAAAAAGTAAGCTTTTTGTGCTCCTAAGATGCTGCTTGGCCTGCTGTAACAAAGCCCCACACTTTGTTATTCTGCACTGTGTGTTTGCTTGTGTACTATCTGGAGAGAAACTTTTAATGAAATGAAAGAAAATAAAATACAATAACGTTAATGAATTTATTAAAGAGAAATTAACATATCAAGCTCATCTCGAAGTTGTTCTTGTCTGACACAAATTAAAATTAAATAGTTCGGACGAGACGCAACAATGACGTTACACCACGAAGGCACATATTAACGTTTATTGCATTCTGACAAAGTCTTGGCAAAAACTAATGCATTCCAAAATTTAACGTGCACAACAGGCCAAATTATAACTCTGATAATATCAGTACTGAAACATGTTCAGCTGAATTTTCATAAAAGATCACACTTAATCAAATTATTGACTTTCTTGAATATGAAATTGAACTAATTGAAATGACTAACAAAGCAATCTTTATTTTTTTTAAATATCTAAATGGTGCTGAGCAAGTTTCGACTTTGTGGCTGAGAAAGTTATGACACGAATCGGTTGACGACTCCTAAGTATCTGGCAGTCTGGAGACAAAGATTGATACGGCAAAAATAATTCAATGCGACTGCTTCTTTTTACCCGTATCTGCCTCTCATTATTTGCATGTTAGCAAGTATCTGGTCGTTTAGAAAAGATTCATCACATGAAAATTGCAGCCCCATATGCGTAGAAGATTCAGCCTTAGTTGTTTGAGTTAAAAGAAAATTGCAAAATGTAGGAAAGGACCAAGCTGGGATCGTCTTGGGGACGCAACTAATCTTAGAGAAACAACAAGATAGATTTGATTGAGAGGTACTTAATAATTAATTAATGACAGAATGAATGAGAAAAGAACATCTATACGGTACAGACAGAGTTGAGACAAAAGGTGTTGGCAAGATGTAAGCATCTTACGATGGAACTAACTGCATTTGATGGTAGAACTTAACATACCACTGTCACACCACCACGCACACACGCATGTACGCACTCATAAACATGTTGTTTCAGAATATATTCTCTCAATTCAGTGTTACCTTTAAGAATATAAACCAGACCGATAATATAAATACATTGGTCACACTGCAGAAGAAATATACAAAGTGTGATACCTGGAATTTTTAGGCTATATTTTGAAGGAGAATTTTGATAGTCTTATCAGATCAGAGGATTGCTCCCTATTTGAGGGTGGTGATGGATGCTGGTATAACTTGACAATGAACACGCCTCAGGCAAGGGGAGAATTTGGCAAGCGAGATCCATCATGGTGACCTAAGGTGGCGTAGGAGTTGAACGCACACTGTCGCCATCACCCTGTCCTGCAAGTCTGTCCACACAGCGGACTCACCAGACACAGATAGTGGAGTTTAGAAGAGTGATGGGGAACCTGATTGCATATTCAGGAATAAGGTCCTGAATGATCTTGAAAAGGTAGACGTGAAAGACAACTTTATTGAAATATACAAGAATTCCAGAGAACTTGACAGTCTAGATCTGGAGGAAGTGCTGCTGAAACTCGAGTCACTAAACACCAAATACTTCTCTGCATACACGCTGCCACATATAATAAGTTTCCACAGCACTTTCCATTTTCGTGTCTTTCAGATGTCCAATTATTTGAAGTTCTTTGCTTCCTGTTAGATGTGGAGAGGTTGTTTCCCCTGGTGGGAGATTTTAAGATGATAGGGCATGATCCCAGAACAAAGGGTTGTCAATTTAAAACAGAGATGAGGAATAATTCTTCCCTCAGAGGATGGTGAATCTGTAGAATTATTTCCTGCATAGAGGAATGGATGATGAATCACAAACATATCGCGGTTGAGATAGATATATTCCTTAATTCGTAAAGGAATGAAAAATTATGTGGATAAAGTAGGAAATGCAAACTTGAGGATTATAATTAAATGACAGTGCAGGTTCGACGTGCTGATTGATTTACTGCCGCTTCTGTGTGTTTTGGATAATTTCTGTTGTAGGTCAATCAAGAATGATGTGTTTCTGTTTGCAAATTAAGGGTTAGCTTGGAGGAAAAAGCATTGGTGATTTCATTCTGTTCTCTCTCGGTGTGTTGTTGGATGCGAAATCATTAAATATTTTTAAGAGCTGAAAAACAATCAACCGTTATTGAGTGTGGTATAGGCAAGGTAATGAAAAATTACAAACGCAAACAGTTCTGATAGAATAGCAGGGCAGGCTCAACGATTGGGGTTACATCTATTTCCTGTACAGAGAAGGAAGCAACTTTTAATGTTACGAAGAATATGGCAGCAATCATGTGCCGCTTCTGAGGAAACCACAACTTTGATAACTATTCAACTCTGTTGCGCTCTTAGATGTCCACATCATCAAAGCAGTTAACAAAATTTTAGTATTACGTCATTCAGCTTGATGGCTGATTCGCAAAGGTAACTCATGATAAGATAATGGGTTCAGTCCATGTACAGGTTATAATTACCTTTGTCTCAGATGGTGATCCTCAGGTTGAAACACCATCAATCCTTTCTCTCGCATCAGAGTGTGGAACGGCCACAACATTACACTCATATAACTTTTAAGCAAATACCATGTCTCACATTTCCATGCGCTCTGAGTAGGTGACTCTGGCATTAGGGGTAAGCCATGCCATTTGGAAATTTATCGACATTTGCTAGTTACTCGAGAACACATGCTAATTGATTTTAAATTTAAATGAAAAATGCAATGCAGAAGTGCCGTGGAAAATGTGTAAATTTCAAACTGCCACCGTATCCGCTGCTCAGAGTCGCTAGTTCCAGAGAAAGGTCACTGGATTCGAAATGTTAACTCTGTTTTCAGTTAACAGATTTTGCCAGACTTGGCGAGTCTCTTCAGAAATTTCTCTTTCTGTGATAATACTTGCTGTGTTCCACTTCTAATGAAATACCCTGAAAACAACAGGGAAAGGAGGCAACTCTTTTCATGACCTGTACTGTGTTGATGGATGTGGAAACTGTCAATTGCATGTTGCAGGATAAAGTGCTCACTAAGGATCGTCCTCGATACAAGCAGGTTTGGAAAAATTCAATAATAAATATACTTTGGTAAGCTTCATGTTCTCAGCGGTGATTTCTCAAATGTTAGCTCCAGTGGTGCTTAATGTCTTCCACTTCATCATTCTGAACTGTTGATGCCTGCACAGTCCACCTCACCATGGTATTATTACCTAATGATGACAGATGAAAATGTGTGTGTGTGTGTGTGTGTGTGTGTGTGTGTGTGTGTGTGTGTCAGTGTCGGGGGGGGGTGGGGGTGGATGAGTGGAATTGAGGAATTGTTACTAGTACTTATTTTAGTTTCTTTGAAGATTCACGATTTTCAAATTCATGTTCCCACGCTGATTTATCATGCTTTTGCCATTTTGCAAAACAATTATCTTTATCGAATCTATTCTGATCATAGAATTCACACATATGGCAGCGGGCCGTAGGGTCCATTCAGTTTTTAACTGACTCTCTGAATAGTGGCCCACCCAGACCCCTACCCTATAACTGGGCCTCTGCATCTCTCGTGGCTAATCCACCTACCCTGAACAATTTAACAAGATCAATCCACCGGTCATGCACTCGCTGCTCTGTGGGAGGAAAGTGGTGCACCCAGAGGAAGGCCAAGCAGACACGGGGAGAATGTAATGTGCAAGTTGCACACAGACAGTCGCCCACGACGGATAGTGAACCTGGGTCCCTGGTATTGTGAAGTAGTCGCGCTAACTACTGAGCTCCATGACACACAAGCATTGATGCATTTTCCTCCAAATAGAAAAACATATTCCTTTTAGTGTTTCAGGGATAGTAGGAACTGCAGATGCTGGAGAATCTGAGACAACAAGGTGTAGAGCTGGATGAGCACAGCAGGCCAAGCAGCATCAGACGAGCAGAAAAGCTGACGTTTCGGGTCTAGAAGCCTCTTCAGAAAGGGTTCCAAAAAAGGGTCAAGACCCGAAACATCAGCTTTCCTGCTCCTCTGATGCTGCTTGGCTTGCTGCGTCCATCCAGCTCTACACCTTGTTGCCTCTTTAATTTCAGTGTTGTTGGGTATTTACAAATGGTTTCACATTACTCAAGAGTGTAGAGGAAACATTGATCAAAGGAAGTAACAGATATAAGAAGAAATCAGATTGAGGTATAGTATAATCATAACTTTAAATTTTGCAGGGATGATAAAGTAGCTGTCGAAGGTAAAATAGTCCAGACAATGTTTTGCTTGGACCTTCAAGGGAAAAAAAAAAGAAAAATTGACGATGTAAACAAAGGGAAAAGAAACTCTATTCCTTGAAGCTAATGATTAGTCAGCTCGAATTCACAGTAAGACCATAACACCACAAAAAAGTATGAAATTAGTGAGGGTATTCAGCAAACCCACTTTGCTGGACTATTCAATAGGATCATGGTTGATCTAAAATTCCTCATTGTCACTTTTCTACCTTTTCCACATAATCTTTGAGTCCCTTGTTAATCAAGAATCTCCTGAATCTCAATCTTAAGTATACACCAGGATCCTGCTTCCAGCCCCCTCCCACAACTCTCTGTGACAAGGAGTTCCAAAGGGTCATAAAACCTATGAGAGAAGAACTTGCTCCTTAGCTAATTCTTAAACTGACAGCTCAATTTTCTGAGATTGTGCCGTCTAATCCTAGACTCTGGGGGGAATTGAATACTGACCTTGCAATTGCAGTTATTAATTCCGCTGATCATTTTTGTGACTCAGCACTCGACCCCATGCTTATTGCAGGCTGGCCATCCTGAAAAAAAACTTGAGCAAGTCTCCCTCGAGCAGTGAAACTCCATAATAGTCCTTTCGCGATCTTAGTTTATAACCAATACAATTGGTCACCATCTTCCAGTATTGGATATTTAACGTCTATGAAACCATTTTCACCGAAAGAGGAAATATCATCATCCACTTCTAACAACTCGATCCATGAAACGTGGAACCCCACAGGCATCACATTCTTGCTCAATGCAATAAAGCGTGAGAAACACAGACTGTTTTCCTCCATTAATCATTTTTATGCAGAAACGATTACAGAATCCCAGTATCATGCAAAACATAAGTGAACTTTAATTTCTGAAGACGGGTCTAGGCCCGAAACGTCAGCCTTCCTGATCTGCTGATGCTGCTTGGCCTGTTGTGTTCATCTCACTCTACATCTTGTTATCTCTTTAATTTGAATCTGGCAGCAGGCATTCTCAATCATTTTCATTTTTTTACTCGCTCTACAATTAATTCACAGGACCATTTGAGAAGATTCAGCAGCTCTTCTTTGAATTTCCTCAGGGCTGTTGAGAAAATGCCCGTGTGTGAATAGGAACTCAAACTCCTCAGTATAACTCCAATGTCAACTGTGATATATGCTGGATTTTCAAGATCCCCTCAGTAATATTTGATACTTGTGAATTTGGTCATTACAAGGGTTAGCGCAGTTGTCACCCTAAACAATATGAAGCTTCCCGAGAAAGTCAAGAGTAAAAGTACGGATTTCATCTGATGATTCATCTCTGGGTGAAACTGATTGTCATTTGTGTGACTCTAAACCCTCTGTGGGCTTTTCTGGCATCTATAATATATCATATTGTCAATGAATTGAGCATTTGGCGTAGAGTTAATGTGGGCTTGTGTGCTGCTCTGATGCCCAATGGTCGTTGGAGTCTTGTGGTTATGAACACATCAGAGAAGCATACAAACCCACATTAGCCTACGCCAACTACTCACCAAAGACCCACTATAGACAGGCCCAATGCCATAAACAAGATTCCCTGCAAAGACTGCGGCAAACATTACATTGGACCAACAGGAAGGAAATTAACCACAAGGTACACACATGAACTGGCAACAAAAAGACATGTCCAATACTCAATTATCTCCATTCACATGGATGACGAAAACCACCAATTGGACTGAGACACCAGGATTCTGCGACAGCCAAAACAGAGACAAACACTGGAATTCAGAATAATATCTCTAAAAGCCTGGTGTCTTTTCTCTGTTTAATGCTCTCATCTATCTATCAATGCTGCACTGTTTAATTCTTTCAAAATCAATGTAAGTCTGAATTGATTAATTTCATTATATTTCTGAAACTTTGGTATACTTCTGGTATCAATTCGTAGGCACTCAGCATAGCCTGTTTTATTTCTTTATATTCTCCTGACACCTGCCTGCCAACTTCATCTGAATTAATACAACCCACATAGAATCTGGCTAGTTCACCTGTTTAGCCAATTTCTGAAAGAAATTGGAAAGGTTTCTGCAAATTTTGCATCGAATTTTGGCAATGTTTTGATATATTTGTAAATATCCCTACATGAATGGTTTGCGCATTATTACTGTTCTCCTCATTAACCCACCTTCTACCTTCATCCCAACCTGTTGCATTGATTTTTCTGTCTAATTGCCAGTTCCCAAAGTTCAAATTCTCTCTTTTTTTATCATTTTCAAGTAGCTTCTCCTTTCCCAACTCGGACATTATTTCCCTTTCTTTCTCATCTGCATTGCTTCTTTCTTCCCTTTCTTTCTGTTTTAGCTTCAGTTATCTTATTTGCGTTTTTTTTCCCTAACTCCATTACACTTGTCTGTGTCTCTGATATAACTAAATGCTTGGCTACCTCCATTATATTTCCAGCTTTTTTTTTTACTTATCCCTAGTTAAAACTAATTTCTAGCCATTCTGCTCTTTCTGAATGTGTCCCCTTTCTGAACTTTCTTCGCAAATTTTGGAAGTATCTTCAACCACCAATGTTAAGAGCCACTTCCCCACTTTTGGTTTAACTACCAACATGCAACCGAAATTAAACAGATTGTCCACTTGTCACTTAAGTGTTATTTCAAGATCCAAGACACTAGCTCCTCAGTCTATTTAAATCAGCTGGAATATTTCATACATCAAATGCAGTTCTGATGTATCCAAATCCGTTCGCATTCACCTAAATACTTTCATACCTGTGGAAATTTGTTCAAATCCGTCCAAATCTGGTTATAAAGTGAAAGTTAACCCCCACCCCCATGCACGAAAACTGAAACACCCAAATTAGAACATCGCCCTATAATCTGTAAAAGCAGCATGAAAAGTGGTGTAGTCTGTATTTCAGCAACTTCTGGTGGCTGAACAAAATAAACACCTGACACTTTACAATCACCAAGGATCAATTTATTGATCTAATACTAATGGTGAACAAATTAAGTAAACGATTAACAAACAGAGCATAAGCTTTCTAATGACTGACCACTGTTCCAAAAAATAGAAAGTTCATATACAGTAAAAAAGAATAAAATTCAGTCTCTCAAAAGTACAACTAGGTTTTCTGGAATGTTCCTTGCCTTCTTTGTCGAATGTTCCGTCAGGAACTCCTTCTACACAGATTCTTTTGATCAGGAATATTAACTAGTTGTGCCATTGGTATCTTTGATACTTAAATGCTATTTTCTGTAAGGCTAAGATGGAATTGAAAGTCACAGCCATACTCTTTTGAGAGCTGAGTGCCGTTAACTCGGTAAGATGGCCTTTAGCTCTGCAATCTTTGTCCAACTGCCCTCTCCTTTTATACTCTTGATGACATATCAATTTCTTCCAATAAGATTGGTCCTCTGTTGTCAAAACATTTAAAAAAAACATTGGTTTTTGGTATCTAAGTGCCTGGTTCAAGTTGATTGGCTAAATTCAAAAACAATTGTCTTGATAATAAAACAAAACTGTGGCTTGTCTTCTGATACAAGTGCTACAATTCTGGTGCACTCTGTGCACTTCATGCCCCTCACAGACATTACTTTTAAATCTCTAACATAGAAAAAGAAAAATATGCTTTAAGGGAGCCATGCAATGTTTTTTCCCTGGCATTTTCCAAACTGCTAACTCGCTACAACTTACATCTGCAAGTACTGTAACGAACGTTGCATCACTATCCTGCCTCAGCTGATGAATCGATACTCCTCCATTTTGAACAACACTTGAAGGAAGCACTGAGAATGACAACGGCACAAAATGTATTCTGGATGGGGTTATCAATACAGTATCACAGATCGAGCTGGTCGGGTCCTAAAGGAAACAACTGCTAGACGAGGTCTGCAAAAGATGGTGAGTGAACCAACAAGGGGGAATAACATACCGGACCTCATCTTTACCAATCTGCCAGCAATTGCTGCATCAGTCCTTGACGGTATCAGTAACAGTGACCAAAGTATAGTCCTGGTGCAGATGAAGTCCCAGCTTCACGTTATGAATAACCTCCATTGTGCTGTGTGGTGCGATCACCATGTGAAATGGGACACACTTCGAACAGATCGAGGAACTGAAGTTTAGACATTCACAAGACACAACGGCAGCAGAATGGTACTCCAGCACAGAGATAATGGGAACTGCAGATGCTGGAGATTCCAAGATAATAAAATGTGAGGCTGGATGAACACAGCAGGCCAAGCAGCATCTCAGGAGCACAAAAGCTGACGTTTCGGGCCTAGACCCTTCATCAGAGAGGGGGATGGGTGAGGGTTCTGGAATAACTAGGGAGAGAGGGAGAGGCGGACCGAAGATGGAGAGAAAAGAAGATAGGTGGAGAGAGTGTAGGTGGGGAGGTAGGGAGGGGATAGGCCAGTCCAGGGAAGACGGACAGGTCAAGGAGGTGGGATGAGGATAGTAGGTAGCTGGGGGTGCGGCTTGGTGTGGGAGGAAGGGATGGGGGAGAGGAAGAGCCGGTTAGGGAGGCAGAGACAGGTTGGACTGGTTTTGGGATTCTCCCCTTCCCCCACTGCATCCCTAAACCAGCCCAGTTCATCCCCTCCCCCCACTGCACCACACAACCAGCCCAGCTCTTCCCCACCACCCACTGCATCCCAAAACCAGTCCAACCTGTCTCTGCCTCCCTAACCGGCTCTTCCTCTCACCCATCCCTTCCTCCCACCCCAAGCCGCACCCCCAGCTACCTACTAACCTCATCCCACCTCCTTGACCTGTCCGTCTTCCCTGGACTGACCTATCCCCGCCCTACCTCCCCACCTACACTCTCTCCACCTATCTTCTTTACTCTCCATCTTCGGTCCGCCTCCCCCTCTCTCCCTATTTATTCCAGTTCCCTCCCCCCATCCCCCTCTCTGATGAAGGGTCTAGGCCCGAAACGTCAGCTTTTGTGCTCCTGAGATGCTGCTTGGCCTGCTGCGTTCATCCAGCCTCACATTTTATTATCTTGGTACTCCAGCACAATCTGTAACTTCGTGGCCCGTTGCATCCTCCACTCAAACATACCCATCAAACCAGGGGATTGACCCTAGTTCATTGGAGAGCGTTGGAGGGCATGTCAGGAGGAGGACCAGGTATAGTTGAAGGTGAAGTGTCAATTTGGAATAGGCTCCAAATAGAATATTTGTAAACCAAACAGCATAAGCAGCAAGTGACAGAGCTGAGAAATCCCGCAACCAACGAATCTTATCAAAGCTCCATGGTCCTCCCACATCCAGTCGTGAATGGTAGTGAGAAATTAAATAACTCATTGGAGTAGGAGGGTCCTCAAATATCCCCATTGCCAATGAAGGAAGAGCCCAGCACATCAGTCCAAAAGATAAGGGTGAAGCTTATGCAGCAATCTTCAGTCATAAGTGCTGAGTGGATGATCCAACTTGGCCCCCTCCAGTGGCCCCAGCGTTACAGTTGTCAGTCTTCAACCAGTTTGATTCACACTAAGTGGTATCAAGAAACGGTTGGAGACAATGGATACTGCATATTCTAAGGGCCCTGATAGCATTCTAACAATAGTAGGAAAGACTTCTCTTCCATAATGTACCAGACATGATAATACAGAAAATTGCACAAGTATGTCATGTGCCAAATCCCAGCTAATCAATTACCACTCTATCAGTCTGCTCTTGATCATCCGTAATTGATGAACCATGCCATCAACAGTTCAATCCAGCAGCACCTGCTCAACAAGAACCTACGGTGTGGTGGCCAGTTTGGGTTCCATCAAGGGCGCTCAGCTCCTGATCTCATTGCAGCCTTGGTTCAAACATAGCCAAAAGAGCTGAATTTCGGAGGTGCAATGAGAGTGACAGTCCTTGACGCCAGGGCTGCATTCAACAGAATGTGGCGTCAAAGAGGCCTAGCAAAGCTGGAGTCAATGCGTATCAAGGGGAAGACTCTGGTGTTTTGAGTTATATCTAACACAAAGGAAGATGGTGGTGTGTGTTCAATGTCAATCATCTCAGCTGCAAGGCATCTCTGCAGAAACTCTTCAGGGTAATGTCCTCGGCCCAAGAATCTTCATCAATGGTCTTCCCTCCACCATAATTTCAGACGTGGGCGTTCACCAACGATTGTACAATGCGCAGCACCATTTGTGATTCCCCAGCTATTGAAGTAGTCCAAGTTCAAATGTCACAGGATTTGGACAATATCCAGGATTGGGCTGACAATTGGCAAGTAACATTCATTCCACATAAATGTCAGGCTATGCCTATAACAAATAAGAGGCAATCCAACCGATTCCCTGGGGCATTCGACAGCGTTACTATCACTGAAATCCTGACTATCAACATCCTTGGTATTATCATTGACCAGAAACTCCATTGGGCTCACCACATAAACACCACAATGACGACGACAGCAGGCCAGAAGATAGGAATACTGTGCAGAGTAACTCACCTCCTGGCTCCTGTTTCGGATGGAACAAAGGACTAAAATTGATGATACTCGACGAGCTGCACAATCTTGGATGAGTCTTGTTAACATTATGTTATGGGCCAAAGACAGCACCTGCAGCCTGTTTTCCTGTAACTGTGTTTTGTCTTTCGTTTGTGCTAGCTTTGTGCTGGCTGTTTGTCACACTGTATGAGAGAAAGCGTTTCGATCCAAATCGCTGGACTCCATTTCAGTTCAGAATCATGAACAGTGCCAGGAATGAACCTGAGCTTCCAGACCAGGCCCTTGATTGAGTGACCCCCGATAGGCAAATTAATATGAGACTTGTTGCTTTTCTAGAAAGGTGTGAGACTTGTTGTTTTATTTTCTTCTTGTTTTTCCATTTATTCTTACCATAATAATCATTTATTATTACTTCTTAAACATTCAGATTAAATTAGATTCCCTACAGTGTGGAAACAGGTCCTTTGGCCGAACAAGTCTACACCGCCCCTTGAAGCATCTCACTCAGACCCATCCCACTATAACCCACACACCCCTGAACATTACGAGCAATTTAGCATGGCCAATCCACCTAGCTTGCATATCTTTGGGCTGTGGGAGGAAACCAGAGCACCTGGAGGAAACCCACACAGGCACAGGGGGAATGTGCAAACTCCACAGAGACAGTTGCCCGAGGACTGGAATCGAACCCAGATCCCTGGGGCTATGAGGCTGCAGTGCTAACCAATGAGCCACCGTGCCGCCCCTTTTAGCAAAATTCGTTATTGAGTCTCCTCTTAATTATATTTACCCAGATCAGAAAAGGCCGGTTTGGATATATGCTGTGATCCAAGATAACTCCTCAAATCTTGCCCCATCATCTACAAGCCACAGGTCAGGAGTGTGATGGAACACTCCCAGCTTGCCTGGATAAGTGCAGCCCCAACAACACTCAAGAAGCTTGACACCATCCAGAACAAAGCAGCCAGCCCCATTAGCACTACATCTACAAGCATTCACTCCCTCCACCACCCATACTCAGTAGCAGCAGTGTGTACTATCTATAAGATGCACTGCAGAAATTCACCAAAGATCCTCAGAGAGCACCTCCTTCCAAACCCACGACCATTTCCATATAGATGGAGATGGGCAGCAGATGTATGGGAACACCACCACCTTCAATTTCCCTACCAAGCCACTTACCATCATGACTTGGAAATATATCATCATTCCTTCACTGTCGCATGGTCAAAATCTCGGAATCCCCTCCCTAGTGGTGTTGTTAGTCAATCTAAAGCAGGTGGGCTGCAACGGTTCAAGAAGGCAGCTCACAATCACCTTCTCAAGTGCAACCTGGGATGGGCACTAAATGCTGGCCAGCCAGCAAAGCCCACGTGCCGCAAGTAAAAATAATATAAAACCCTGTATCTCCAGTTGGCTGGACAGTTGATTCGTGATACAAGTAATGAGAGTTCAGTTCTTGCTCTAGCAGTCCTTACTACTGAAGCTCCAACTTTTGCAACCTTATCACTTGCTTGAGGTTCTGTGAAATGGTCAAATGACAAATCAGTTCTGTGGCCCATTTGCTTTACATGTATTTCATGTCTCACTGTTTTCAATCGTTCTGCTTTTGCATCAGAGCACTATCCAAAAATTTCATTCCTCACTGGCCAGTGAAAGAATTACTGTGAATATCGTTGTGTTGCACAAAAGTTTCAATTGATTTTATTCATTGTTGTCATACGTACTGAGATAAAAAAATATTGTATTATATGCTAACCAGACAAATCATGCCTTACTTACGTAGGTAGGCTAATCAAACAGCATGCAGAATATTGTATGAGAGCTACAGGGAAGCTGAAGAGAAAGATCACCTCGAATATATGAAGATCCATTCATAAGTCAGAAATAAGCCGGGAAGAAGTTGTTGTTTTGGTACTTTTTCAGACATTTCTATCTTCTGCCCAATAGTGGGGCTGGGAAAATGTATAAGTCGGGTGGGAGGAGTGTTTGATTATGTTGGTTGCTTTCCTAAGGCAGTGGGAGTTGTAGACAGAGTCAATGGAAGGAGAACTGGTTTGAGTGATGGACTTATCTGTGTTTACAACTCTGTATAATTTCTTACAGTCTTGGACAGGGTAGTTGCTACACCAACATTTGTTTTAGATAGGATACTTTCCACAGTGTTTCAATCCAAAAACAAAATTGGAAGAAGTCATTGTGGACATGTTGAATTCACTTAGACTTCTGAGGAGGTACGGCCATTTGGTGCGCTTTCTTGACTGTATCATCGATATGGTAGGACCAGGATAGCTAATTGTTGATATTTACTGTTTGGAAATGAAGTTCTCGATCATCTCTACCTCATCACCATTGGCACAGACAGGGTTATATCCTCCACTCCGCTTCCTAAAGTCGGTGACGAGCTCTTTCATTTTGATGACATTGAGGGAGAGATTGTTGTCTTTACACCATACCACTGGCTTGTTTATTGCTTTCTTTTATTTTGTTTCATCATTATTTGAGGTCTGATGTACAGCAGTGGTGTCATCAGCAAATCTATAAATAAGTTAGAGATGAATTTAGCCACACTTTCATGAGTGCATGAGGAGTACAGTAAGGTCCTGAGTACATAGCCTTGCAGTGCACTAATGCTGAGGATTATTGTCGGGGACGTGCTGCCACTCATCCTGATTGATTGGAGGCTGTGGGAGATGAGGTTTTGTTGCTATTGTTGTTTTTCATGACGTATGGTGTTGCAGGCAAAGCTAAAGTCAATAAATAGGAGTCTGAGGTAGGTGACCATGTTATCCAGATGCTCCAGGGAAGAGTGCAAGGCTAGGGAGATGACATCTGTGGTGGTCCTATTAAGAAGATAAGCAGATTTTAGCAGATCTGGTAGACGGAAGCAGTTGATTGCCATTACTAACCTTTTGGAGCACTTCCTAATGATGAGTGTAAGAGGCACTGAGTGGTCGTCATTACCTGAATTAAATTTACTGTCTACTGCGCTCACATGAGTACAGTGTAAAGTTTACAAATCTCCACTAACAGCTCCATCTCAGGTACAAAGGTTTCTCGGTATCAATTGCAAATTCTTCACAAAATAAATTAGAAAAGTAAAAAGCCCAGCATTACAGGAATGCAAAAGTACAAATTATAGTAATAAAATAGAGAAATAACAAAATATACTATTCAGAATAACTGCATGTCTACCAAAATATAACAAAGAAAGAAAAGATAAATTATAAACTGAAGAGAATTTGAGACAATTTGGTATTTTTCATGGCTCTGATCCCTGCCATTCCCAGGCTGAACCAACCATGATGCCAAAGAAAACACCACCTGAAGTTAAAGGCTGAATCCAACAAAAACAGCCACTGAACTTGGCAACAGGACTCCCAGGCCACCGCTGAAGCTGCCTAAAGGAAACTCTGGATAGACCAGAGCAAACCACGCCACCACGAAAATGCTGCAGATTCCTAAAGGAGTATTGGAATCTCCGACGTCAGACTCACCTCACCTGCAGCCACCTCCAGAGCAGCCACGAGGAACCGTCAGATCTACTCCACCACTGCAGTCTCCGGAACCTTCTTCCTCATCCGCTGCCACCAAAAGAAGGTAAGAAGTAAACATTCAACCGGCACTGGAGCACCTTCGACAGTTAGCACAGGAACCCTGAACTCGCCTCCGCCATCACTGCCAAGAGTCCAAGCTGCTAAGCCCACTTATCACCGCCTATGCTGTCACCTCAACCAGGTTCTTCACAAAGAGATAAGCAAACTAAAGTAAAAAAGGCAATAAAACGAGAGCAGGAAGAGAAAGTAATAAAAAAAAACAAGAGCCTTGGACTCAGAAGCCTGACTCCACCAACATCTTACTGATCTTACGTCAGACACAGTCTCCAAATCTAATGAAGTGCTGGATTTTTCTTTAACCTTTAAGCACCTTTAAGCTTGACTTTTCTTTTGCACCATGCTCATAGTGGTCTTCTTGAGGCTGATGGTAACCCCACATTGTAGTAAGGAGATGATGGTGTGGGGCATCGGTGATGTACTGGGGTAGACAAGGTCAGAAATCACACTGCGTCAGGTCATTGTCCAAAGGGTTTATTTGAAATTACAAGCTCCAGGAGCGCTGCTCCTTCATCAGGTGAAGTGAAGTGCAAAGGCACTGAATTTATAGGCACAGACATCAAAATACCCTCCCAGTGGAGTGTCGACAGACTGGATAACAAGTCTCTGCAGGTGATCCAAAGCATCAGACAGTGTAAGAAAAGTGTCAACAGCAGAATAGCAATTGAAGGGATGACATATGATCCACTTAATCCCTCCGGAAGCTTATAGATGGTATCCATAGTCCCGAAATGTCGGCCTTCCTGCTCATCTGATGCTGTTTGGCCTGCTGTTTTCGTTCAGCTCCACACCTTGTTATCTCAGATTCTCCGGCATCTACGGTTCCTACTATCTCTGAACAGCAAACTTTCCTTCTCCATTGGTGCATATTTATGTTCAGCATCAGGCAAAGTACGGGAAGCATGTGTTATTGGGCGTTCCTGTCCATTGTGCCACACATGCGCCAACACTGCCCTGATACCTGATGGGAAGATTTTGCATGTCAGCACTATCTATCGCTTTGAATAGTCATGGGTCAATACACCTTAGATGATGATAGCTGCTCTTTTTATTTTACTTCTGTAAAGCCTATATATTGGCAACATTCGCATTTCCAAGGCTGACACTTTTTCAACAGCAGGTGGAAGAGTTCCAAGATGGAGGGAACGTTACGTATGGATTTTCCATAATAACTCACTAACTCAAGGAAAGACTTAAGGTCTGGTAGAGGCTTGGGAGCTGGGTTTCCTTTGTTTGTCCTCACTTTATCATCCAAAGGGTGTAACCCAGTTTGACAACCCAAATCAAGAAACTCATAGCCAACAAGGTCCACCTTGTTCCAATCACTACAGCATTCCTCAAATTATAATTGGTTGTTCTCAAAAATTGGAAGAAATAACGATGTTATCATCCCAAAGAAAAGCGTAAATGACCTGAAAGTATTATTAAATTGACATGGTGAGATACTTGGGAATTAGTTGGGAAGCACAAATCTATTTACATATGATGCATTTGTTGGGAATTCTGTCACAATATAACAGCATCCATATAGATCCAACACTCTTTTGTCGGCACAGTTCATAAACAGATTGAACGCATGCTCAAAGAAAATATAGTTGAAGTGAAATGGAGGGAATGGAGCTTGCACACTGCAGTAATAACAAAACCAAATGGTGCCAATCGATTATGTGTGGACTTTTGTAAAGTCAATATAGTTACAAAGTCTGATTCAAAACTTATTCTGCATTTATATTGAGAACATGGGATGAGCAATTTATATTTCAAAATTGGACTTAGAGGACTCTGGTTGGTACTGTTATTCAAAAGAGAGAAGAAAATTTCAGCTTCTGTGGCACCGAATGGACAGTGTCAATTTAAAGTCATGGCATTTGGTATGAGCATGTGCCATCGACATTTCAAAGACTATCCAATAAATACATTTTGTGATTTATATCGACCGTTTGATGATTTTCAGTCACACTTGATAGGAACTCTTAGACACTCCATTAGAATGCTTCCACTGCCTCCAAGAGGCAGTTTTGCTCATATACCTAGCTAAGAATGTTTCATGGAAGCCCAAGCCACATTCAAGGGCCATTTTATAGGAAATGACAAATAGCCCAAAGGAATGTGAAAACAACAGTTATTAGAGAGTTTCCTATACCATTGAGGAACAGGGAAGTACCACAATTCCTTGGATTATTTGTTTTTTTTTCTTATTTAAACAGAAATGGTACTGAATTTTAGCAGTGTGGTTGCTCCGCTCCCTGACTTTTTGAAGAAGTACAGCAAATTTCAGTTGACAGATGAATGTCAGAGGGCAGTTGACAGCCTGAAACCCCGGTTTCCAATTGGATACAACATTGCCTCGATGGTAGAAGGCAGAGAGTGGTGGCAGAGTGTTGCTTCTGAGATTGGAGGCCCGTGAACAATGGTGTGCCATGGGGGCCAGTAATAGGCCTACTGTTGTTCTTCATCTATATAAACGATTTGGAAGGGAATTTAGGAGGTACGCTTAGTAATTTTGCAGATGGCATCAATATTGGTGGTGTAGTGGACAGTGAATGAGCATAATTCAGAATGCAGTGAGAAATTGCTTCAATAAACCAATGGGCTGGGGAATGGAAGATGGAGTTGAACTTAGATATATGCAAGATGTAGCATTTTGGTAAGGCAAGCCATGTAGGACTTATGCGGTCAATTGTAGGACCCTGGGGAGCTTTGTAGAACAAAGAGATCAAGGGGTACAAGTTCATGACTCCTTGAAAATGGGGTTATTTCTTTTTCATGCAGAGGATGGTGACTTCCTGGAACAGGCTGCCAGAGGTGGTGGTAGAAGTGAGTACAATTTCATCATTTAGAAGAGCATATGGATGGGATAAGAATGGAGGAATATAGACCAAATGCAAACAAATGTGATGAGTTTAATTCGTGAGAAACTGTGAGAGCAGCATGTGGAAGTAGGACCAAAGGTCTTCTTTCTATGATGTAGATCTCTATGTCTCTACAACACTTATTGTGCATAGCCATTCCAGATGTGAGTGATGCGGATGTCAGTGCTGTGCTATTAGGTGAAGATGATGAGAAACTAGAAAGAGCTATTTGACAGAGGTGCAGAGATGTCTATCAAAAACTCATAATTTCAACAGCTGGTGAGGTCTTGCACTTTTTTTGACATTGGAATAGAAGGAGCAGCCTGTAAGGATGAGGTCAAGTTCCCTCAGATGAGCTTTTTTAGTTTTGGCTTTCGGCCATTGTTGTTGTGATCTCAACAGTTTGCCACTCCCTGTTACACTCTTTGGGAATTTTATTTTGGTGTTTTCCTCTTCTGCAGTTGCACGTGAGATACTTTTTTTTCTCTCTCTGAAATTGCCTTCCTCAAGTTTGTATTCATGGCATGTTACTATATGGAAACAGTTAATTAGTCATCGTTACTGCGTCTATTATTTTGTTCATCATTTCGTTAGATTTTCAGATAAAAGCTGATTCTTTTTTCTGTAATCCTTATTTTGTTGCATTTTACCTACAGTATGTGAATAACCTATGCTTTACTTAACATCAAGCGGTTTGACCATTCAAATTACATCTGGAACGCAACATCTCTACAGTTACCTTCAAAATAAAAGGGGTTAGGGAGCAGGCTATATTCTTAATATATTCTGAGGTAATTCGTCTGGTGCACAATATATTACATTTGGACACCAAGAGGTGTTGAACAAGAGGCAGTCCCCTCAACCCTTTGTCTTCTCTGAGGATACCGGGCAGTTCATTTGGTGGATTGAGAATCCCTGAGGTTGTAAAGTTCAGTCGGATGAAACAGGAGTGAATCACACTTATGTAAAACAGAGCACACAACAATTTCTCAGTCATGATTGTAACAAGGTTAGCCAAGTGGACCAGAAAGCCACACCAGTTACAAATACTACGCACGCATTAATAAATATGAGTTGCCAACATCTGTGAAGTTATTTCATTCTCAATTCCCTTTGTCGATCACAAATCTGGAAATGAGCCAGGTGTACCTGCAATTGTGGTTGAATGAGGATTCCCAGTAGTATGCTGCAATCAATGCACATCAGGATTTGTGCCATTACTCAAAACTGTCATTGAGGTATCATGTGCCATTTTTCAACAGACAATGGAACATATTTTACAAGGCGAACCCAGGTCGTCGTTCATTTGGATGACGTTCAAGTAACAGGGAGGACCAAGAAAGAACACTTAGAGAACTTGTAACGAGCCGTTAGACATTTTGTAAAGGTGGACATACGCCTTAGAAAAGAAAATGTATCATCCAGGCACCACAAGTGAATTACGTGAGCTAGAGAGTCAACGAGCTTGGGTTACACATCTTAAAAAATAATGAGTCGATCAAATGTACCACGACTCCCACATCTGATAGAATTTAGGTTTTCCTTTGGGTTGATGAATTATTTTGGATAATCCATGAGTCACCTGCAGTCCATTCTGACACTCGTACATGTGCTGTTGCAGAGTGGTCTCGTAGCCAAGACTTAGGCAGCTATCATCATCGAAAGTGTTTGAGCACCATGGCCCAAAGCTAGACCTGGTGCTGACATGTGATGCCTCCCCTTCCAGTTCTGGGTAGTATTGGCTCAGAATTGCCCCAGTGGAGAGGAAGTTTGAGTACCATTCACTTGCCAGTCATTGGCCAATGCAGAGTACCAATACACCAAAATGGAGAAGGAAGGTTTGGCAGTCATCTTTGGTGTGAGAAAGATCGACCAATACATTTACAGATATAAATTTGAAATAATCACGGACCACTAACCCCTGCTACAGCTACTGAAATTGCACAAGCCTGCCCTGCCCGTAGCTTCAGATCAAATTCAGCATCACGTTCTCAATCTAAGTGAGTACAGTTAAAAATTACAACACTGTCTGGAAGCCACCGCCCACTGTCAGATACACCACCTCTGGTAGAGTCAGTTGAAGGGTTTGTTCTGGTTTTAAACTTTCTGCCAACCATTCCACTTACTGCTGAAAGCATCAGACTGTGGAAGCAAAAGGGTTTGGTCCTGGCAAAACTATGACAGTGGGTGGTGTTGAGGGGAATAAAAGGGTCATCAGAGCCAAAACTGAAATCTTTCTGGACCTGGTGTGGCCACGTCTCTGTAGAGGACGACATATTGAGGTTGGTTGGCTCGCGAGCTGGCCTTGGGGCTGTTTGGTTCTGCTGTTTTCCAGGCTTGTGTGTTGTTGATGGGTGGTTTGTACTTCACACTGAGTGGTAATACCTGGTTCCTGAGGCATCCATGTCAGAAGTAGAGTTGTGTGAGGGTTGCGCTCTCTTGTTTGGCATAGCTTTCCCATTTCCTTTCCAGTTTGATCATGTTGCACCCATAGGTTTCCAAGGTTTTGGAGTAGTCGAGCCAACTTCAACACCCACAACCTGAGCTACATATCTACTCCAAAACATTTGGACGCATATTATTATTGGGAGAAAGAGCGATTGTCCTGAGTAAAGGTCACCACCAGATACTGGCAAAACTCCACCAGGGTCATCCAGAGGTTCCTAAAATGAAGACATTAGCGAGATGCCAGGGCAGGGTGCTGACATAGCCATGCTGGTGGGCCAGTGATCAGAATGCCAACAAAGACAAACATTACCACTAGGTGGCCCCCATGTTCGTGCGGATGGCCAGAGGAGCCCTCAGCTTGGTTACATATCGACTATGCTAACACTTTCATGGGTTCAACGTTCTTAGTCATTGTGGGCACCCAGTCAAAGAGGCTGGATGTGCATAGAGTTCTTTCATCAAACACAGGTATGAAGACAAAAAAAATTGCACATTTTTTGCAAAACACAGGCAACTAAAAATGTTGGTCACAGGCATCATGCCAGATCTTACCAGCAGCGAATTTAGTTTTATCCTAGAGTCTAATGGTTTTGGCATATAAGGAAAATTCCATAACATCCATTATTTAAATGTGGAGTGGAAAGAATAATCGAAACTTTTGACAGCAGGCTTAAAGAGACAGCTTACAGCTTCACTCAATGTCAAGCATTCCCCATTCCTATCTGATTATTGCACCACCCCTCCTGAAACTCCAGGACAGCTCCAGCAGCTTTGCTCATGTGGAGGATACTCCGCACCAGGTTAAACCTGATCTTCTGGGACATGGAGTGGGGAGTGTGAAACGTCATCAGGAACGTCGATTCTGCACATGAGACTCCTCCGAGCGAGAAAGATTGTTTACTTCAGGGAATGAAGTTTGGCACTAAAACAATGGAAATGGTTCTATGTGGATAAAAGGCATGGTCCCCACGAGGTGAGGTCCTCTGATGCGCAAACTTTGGTAGATGAGATGGTCCTGAACATGCACTTGGACTACATGAAACCTGCAAACTCGCAAACAGGTCAGCAACACAGTACATCCAGCAGCTCATAATGCTTGGGTTTTTTCCTGCATTGCTTCAATCTCACTTGTAGGCCAGAACACCTTACAGGCTTCCTGGTTATGGAACTGCCTCTGATTGAGGTCAGAAGTCGTGAGCTGTTGATCGGGTATTCTGGAAGGTGAATGGGAAGGTCCAATGGGGCTCTGGTCACCGGGTGAGGCCTTGAGTGTTCCAGGTGGTCTTGTTCTTTGTCTGGTTGGAACTCCAAATCGGCTTTCCACGCGATGAGGTAGGGCATCGACTCCACTCCACAGAATCGGGTCACCAATTGGCGTCCAGGTCAGGTCTTCACACAGCTGTTAAGTTGCTGGTCACTTTGTTACAGCAATCGTGGTTCAGGTGTCAGCAGTCCGGGCCTGTCAGTTCATTCAGTCGTGCACACTGGGAAGTCTTGGTCTTCGTCAGGTCAAATCCAGTCAGGCTAATGGCTGTTTCCAAAGATCAAAAGATCGCCAGATGTGTCGATTCAACAGAACATCGTTATCAATTTTGGCAAATTTACCACTGAGATTTAAAAGGGTAGAACGTTTGTAAAAGATGTGAGGGGAGCAATCTGCTTAGGAAACCTCATAAAGAGTCGTAATGCTCCAGTGAATTGGAGATGCTGAATGATGTTTATCTGAATGAATGACTTTATTGTCTCATGTACTTTTCAGTAAAAAAAAATGTTTTTAAAGCGTTCAATATTTGCAACAATCCAGCACCATTTTGAACATGATAAAATTAAGAATAAATTTGAAAAGAAAAGCAATATAGCTTCAGGAGTATTCTACCATTTCCTGTAAGAGTCCTGAGCTGCCTGACCAATGACACCTGCATACCAACCTTCTCTGATAGCCTCACTATCACCTACGCTGGGCTGAAGCAATTCTTCAGCCATCACCTTTTGACCTTGGGTTAGTTCTCCTTCCCTATCACGTGGCCACCCACACTTGACCCACCAACGTTAGAGCCGTGCCTGTCACCATTGTGCCCACCTCGCTGGCATTGCAGTGATGTTGATCCACCGCTGCTCCACCAAGCCAGCGCTGGGCACCAACGTTGAAGTCACCAACCCTCAGGTGTGATCTTTTACTGTTAGGATACCTCTCTGGCACCATCCCTGATAATATCATGTCCCATGTTCATCACTCTACCAGTAGACATTAAGTGACATTGAAAATGAAGGAAAAGAAATGAAAAAAAAATGGAAAAAGTAATAGCCATGTTCCGGGCTTAGGGGCCTGAACTCTGTCCTCTGCTGCCATCTTACCTAAAATTGCATTCGGAACAACAAAACTAAAACACAAAATACCATGAGTGGCAGTGCCCTGTTCGGAGCCTCCAACCCACTCTCAGACCACCTTTGACGCCATCAGAGCATATCTCAACTTTCCTGCTTCTCAATGCACATGTCGACTCACACAACACGCCTTCCACCATGCCACTCTTACATCCTGGTACACTCTTGTAAATGAAAAATGAAAATCGATGCATCTCAGTCTTGAGCATATTTGTTTCCAGAGACACTGCCACAGTCTGCAGAGAAGAGTTTCCCTAAAGAAAGCTTCCTTGCACCTGTCTACAATTCCAGGTGTATGTGTAAAATTTTAAGTGAATAGTAATGGTTCAATGTTAAAAAGTACATTCACAATTAAAATGAAAAGAGCATTATTCTGCATAAGGTCCGTGGACATCACAAAGACTTGCATCAGCAGCAGCATTCCAGAAAGGCCTTGGAAATTTTGCAGGATGAGTTGGGCACGGAACATAAGTAGCAGGTGATAAACTGAGATAAAGATGAAAAGAAACAGAGCAGATTGTGCCAGAAGGAACCATGCTTGGGGATGATTAATTGCCTGCCGGAGTGAATAAGTTTAGATCTGTGTCTAAGATGGGAGACCTCTGTTTATTATATTATCATGTGTTAACATGACTGGAATGCAAATGACAGTATATGCAGACACGACCAATGGTCTACCATAATGCTACAACTCTTGTACTCAGCAGAGTTTCTTCTAGGTGGCATCTGCGCTTGAATAATCAATTGTAAACCTGTACCTAATGCTCCAGAAGTAACCACAACACCTTTGCCTTCTCGTCTTTGAGAAGGTAGGAAGTGAGATTATTTCCTCTCGTTCCAGTCTGCAATGGCTCAAGAAGGCAGCTTGTGATAATCTCTTCAGCTCTAACTATGGTCGGGCAATAATGCTGGCAAGCCATGGAGGCCCACATTCAAATTGTGAATAAAAACATACTGTTCCATTAGAAAAAAAAACATCTTTTTATCCATCAGATATCAAAAAGATTGCTCTGGAAATGACTCTCTGACAGAGTGATCACAGTACGATCGAATTTTGGATACAAATAGATGGTGCAATACTATAATATAAAACCAGAGTTTTATGCTTAAACAAAGGAAACTACAATGAGATGAGGAAGGAGTTGACTAAGCTAGACTGGGAACACAAGGCAAATGGTGGAACAGTTGAGGAACCGTGGAAGATTTTTAAAGAGATTGTTCACAGTGCTCAAAACAAGTATATTCAGGTCAAAAAACAACGGCAACAAGGGTAGGAACAGCCAGCCTTAGGTAACTAAGGGAATAAAGGATGGCATCCAAATAAAAGCTCAGGCTTACAAAGTTTCCAAGAGCAGTGGGAAACGGGAAGATTGGGTAAACTTTAAAAAGCAACAAATAACCATGAGGCGAGAAAGGAGAAATAGCTTTTGAATGCAAACTAGCCCACAGTACAAAAAAAAGGAAAGATTTTTATAAATGTACAAAATGGAAAAAGGTGACAAAAGTGGATGTAGGTTCCGTGGAGGATGGGAAAGGGGAATTAATATTGGGTAATACTGAAATGGACAGGGCCTTGAATGATATTTTTTGTGTCAGTCTTCACACTGGAAGTTATGTATACTATGCCAAATAATAATTATAAGGACAAGTTGGGAGGTAAGGACATTAATTCAATTGTTATCACTAAAAGGGTAGTGCTGAGCAAACTAGAGGGACTAAAGCTAGATATCTCCTGGTCCTGATGGAATGCACCCAGGGCACTAAAAGAAATTGTGGAAATTATAGTTGATGCATTTGAGGTAATTTGCTATGATTTGCTGGTATCTAGGCAGGTTCCAAAGGACTGAAAGACAGCAAATGCCACACTGCTGTTTTAGAAATGGACGTAGAAAAAAAGGCAGATAATTACAGGCCAGTTTGCTTAACTTCTGTTGTCAGAAAAATGCTTAAGGCTACCATTGAGGAATAAATAGAACAACATCTGGATGGAAAGGGTTCCATTAGGCAAATGCAGCACGGAATCAGGAAGAGAAGGTAGTGTTTGAGACACTTGCTGGAGTTCTTTGAGGATATAACAGACATGGTGTATAGAGGGGAACAAGTGGATGTTGTTTACTTGGATTGCCAGAAGGCATCCACTAGGATGCCATATAAAAGGCTAATCCATAAGCTAAGAATGTGTAGAGTTGCGGGGAGTGTCTTAGCATGTATCAAGGACTGGTTAACTAACAGAAGGCAGAGTGTTGGGATAAATGGGTTTTTCTTCAGGTTGCAGATCAATGGTGAGCAGAGTTTGATGTCAGTCCTGCAACTGTTCATGATTAAATTCCCTACAATGTGGAAACAGACACTTCACCCCAACAAGTCCACACCGCCCCTTGGAGCATCCCACCCAGACCCACCCCCCATAACCCACACACATCTGAACACTACAAGCAATTTAGCATGGCCCATCTACCTAGCCTGCATGTCTTTGGACTGTGGGAAGAAACCAGAGCACCCAGAGGAAACCCACGCAGACACGGGGAGAATGTACAAACTACACACAGACAGTCGCCCGAAGCTGGAATCGAACCCAGGTTCCTGGCGCTGTGAGGCTGCAGTGCTAACCACTGAGCCACCGTGCTGCCCCTGAATGCTGCCCCTATATAAGAATGATTTGGAAGCGGAGACCGAGTGTTACATATCTAAGTTTGGTGATAGTGCTAAGTTGAGTGGAAAGGCAAAGGTTGCAGAGGATGTGAAAAGTCTGCAGAGAGATTTAGATAGGTTTAGTGATTGGGCAAGGATCTGGCAGGTGAAATACAATTTTGGTAAACGTGAAGTCATCCAATTTGAATGTCAAATTACAGGTCTGATTATTATTTAAATAGTGAAATATTGCAGCATGCAGTTGTGCAGAGAGACTTTGGAGTGCTTGTGTATGAATCAATAAAAGCTGGTTTATAAGTACAACAGGTAATCAGGAAGGCAAATGAAATGTTGGCTTTCATTGATAGAGGGATTGCATTTAACTGCAGGGAGGTTCTGCTGCAGTTGTACAAGGTTCTGGTGAGGCCGCATCTGGAATATTCTGTGCAATTCAGTCTCCATACTTGAGGAGAGATATATTGGTTTTGGAGGTGGTTCAGAGGAATTTCACCAAACTGATTCCAGAGATGAGGATGTAGCCCTTTGAGGAAAGGTTGAGCCCCACAGGGCTGTACTAACGATGATTTAGTAGGACGAGAGGGGATCTTGTAGAAACATATAAAAGTATGAAAAATATATATGATACAGAGGCAGAAATGTTGTTTCCACTGGTGGAAGAGGCTAGGACTAGGGGACATAGCCTCAAGATGAACAGGAGTAGATTTAGGGCAAAGATGAGGAGGAACTGCTTTTCAAAGATGGTATGAATCTATGGAATTCTCTGCTCAAGGAAGAAATAGAGGCAGTTTCATTAAATATATTTAAGACACGGTTGGATAGAGTTTTATGTGGTAGTAGAAGTAAGGGTTAGAGGGATAAATCAGGTGGGAGGAGCTGAGGCCGTGAATAGATCAACCATGATGTTATTGAGTGGTGGAGCAGGCTGATGGGCTGAATGGCCTACTCCTCCTTCTAGCTCTTACGGACTTATGAAAGTCCATGTTGAGCGCCAAATGTTGGTGTCTGCAGGGCAGGCAGTGACAATGACTGACAATTATGAGTTGATCCATAAAACTGATTTTATCCCCCATCGTTGTATAAATTCAACAGGATTAGAAAGTGGTAGTGCAAATGCAGATAAGTACCCATTGTAAAGAATGGATAGCCCCAAGTTCCAACTTCAACTCAGAAAAAGAAAACACAAATGGTGAAGGTGGCAATCAAAATCTAAACTGTTTCAAATAATAAGAAACTTCGATATATTCATTCAGAATGCTAAGATTTGCGAGGGGGAACCTGGGTTTGATGGGACTTCATAAGAATGAGTATTAATCGAAATTTCAAAAGAATGCAGACATGGATTAAAATGTAGCCTTGTTGTTAAGGACCAGAGCAGGACACTCAAAACATACTAAAATTGAAGCCTACGTTGTAACTTTTCTTTTGTTACTTTAAAAGTAAATATTAGGTGGTGTGTGACAGGTGCAATTAGATTGGTCAAACTACTCGATATTGAGCAAAACACAATTTATTCAAATTTTAACGCTAAAATACAACAAAATAAGAAAAAAAGAACTGGGAATAATGTAACTCAATTGGAAAACTTAACAGAATAACAGATTTAGGAATATCACTAATTAAGGGCTCCAATAAAGTAAAATACTATAAACACACGCATGTCAAAAGGCAAACTCAGAAACCAGATTTATCTCACAGATAAATCCAGTAGCCTAGGAGGAAAACTATCAAAAAAAAATTGGAGACGGTAGCAACCCGGCAACATTTACTGCAGCTTCCAATCCAACAGCAACTGAACACTAGAAAATAAATATCCTCCTTCTGAGAAAGCCTGGCCATACCCATGAAGGCTGCTTCTATTGTTATATTTTTTTTTAAAAAGGCCCAAGGCCTGACATGCTGTTTGTGATAGGCTGGTTCCAACTTCCTGCTCAATCTCGATCTCAAAAGAAGCCAGGGCCTCGAAGAGACACAACATCACACCTTACTTACAACCAACAGGCTGTAATATACATGGTGGAGAGTACAGAATTCCAGGACACGCATTAATGCTTTTATCTAAAGGAAGTATACCAGGTTTTTTTTAGGACAATTGTACAATCAGAGGATCATACAATACAGAGGAGGCCATTCCGTCCATCAAGTCAATGCCACCAAAAGTACACTATAGCCTGCTCTAGTCCCACTTTCTGATGTGGCAGGCATGACCTTGAAAACTATGACTGCAAGTGCTCAGAGAGTACGTCTTAGAGCCCTCAACGACATCGTCATCAGTACAACCCAGATTCAGCGCTATCTGGTGAAAACATCTTCCCTCAAATTCCCTCCTATGCTCCTGCGTTCATTGTGATATTATATACCGGTATGTTATTGATGCTTGAGCAAATGGGAGCCATTGATTCCTTCTCATCCTGTATATCAGTCTCAAAAACCTATACACCTCTAACAGGTCCCTCTCGATCTTCCATGCTCCAAAGAAAACAATTCCAGTTTAACTAGTCCCTCTCCATCACTGAAATATTCAATCCCATGCAATATTCTGGTGAATATCCTCTTTTCCCCCTTCCAGTGCAATCACATCCTTCCGACAGAATTGTGACCAGAACTGCATATAGCATGCCAGCTACGGTCTACCTAAAGACCTACTTAGCTCCAACATGACCTCCCTGCTGTTATATTCTACACCACTACTAATACAAGCAGGGATACCACATCCCCTCCCAAGAATGCTATTAACCAGTTCTGCAACATCTGGGGATTTGTAAAAAATGTTCTCCAAGTTTGCTATATTTCTTTGAGCTTGCTGGCATCTTGTCATTGATTGAGTAAACAAATTGAGTACAAAAGTACTCAAAAAAACACAAAACTATAATCATTCGAAGGAGCAGAAGGGCTTGTCTCCAGTGCTTTGAATATTTCAACCAGTTCCTGTTGAAACTTATTTTAATCGGATTCTGTACTTGTGAGAAGAACAAAAGATGTCAGGGTGGTTTTGCAAACCAATGCAATTATATTCTCTTTCTTCATTTACAGGATGAGGGCATCACTGGCCACGCAGCATTTATTGCCCATACCTAATTTCCCAGAGGGCAGTTAAGAGCCAAACAGCGGTGGGTTTGGAGTCACATGTAGGACAGACCAGGTAAGGGCAGCTGATTTCATTCCCGAAAGGGCATTAGTGAACCAGATAGTTTTTTTTTTCTCTGACAATTGGCAATGCATTCATGGTCATCATTAGATTCTTAATTTCAGGTCACTTGAATTGTAATTCCACCATCAGCTATCACGGGGTTCCAACCCGGGTCCCTGGAGCATCTGTTGTCTGGGTCACTGGATTAACAGTCCAGCAATAATGCCACTAGGACATTGCCTTCCCCTATTAGATGTACACAAATTGCACATAAAACATCGAGTGGATGAATAGAATAGAAAACCCTGCTCGACCTAAAACTAAGCTCCTGATTCTTACATGAATTATACTCCAATTCGCAATGTTAAGGCTTTGACACAATCCAGATCTGGAGCACCAGTGGATATCGGACAAGGAGTAGATACTAAATGTACAGTTAAACTTGGTCAGGCCATGTAGATGACTTGGATGAACTTGATGAAAGTTGATCCGACACGTAGTCATCTCTCTCTCTCTCTCTCTCTCTCCCCCTCTCTCTCCATGTGGTGGGAGCTCCATTGTTGGGCTAGGTCAAGTATTCCCTGAGGAATTAGCTGCCACATGCCAATTCTTATCTCTCCCTGATGCATCCTTTCAGAACGTCCTCTGGCTCCCAGCCAATCGATTTTCCAGATCAAGGGCACAGAGTCTAATGAGATGCCTGCTGCTTCAAATGGGAGTTCCCCTGTCCATGCATGGTCGTAGCTGGAACCTGAGGCTCCAGTAAGTCTGTGAGCCATACTACGACACACGGACAAGGGTGGTTTTCCAGTATGTCTGGGCTTCTCCGAGACTGTCTTCGTCACTTTTGGATGCTTTGTGTTTGACACCCTGAAAGTTCCAACGGGACTGGCTGCTCGGAGGTTGCTCATTTTGTTTTCTGGCCTCACCACTCAGGCCTTGGGGTATCTGATCATGGGTTATTCTTACTGTGAAGACAAAAGATAAATGCCTTGGGCTTAACGAAGTGTGAAACTGGATGAACACAGTAGGCCAAGCAGCATCTCAGGAGCACAAAAGCCGACATTTCGGGCCTGGACTCTTCATCAGAGAGGGGGATGGGGACAGGGTTCTGAAATAAATAGGGAGAGAAGGGGAGGCGGACCAAAGGTGGATAGAGGAGAAGATAGGTGGGGAGGAGAGTATAGGTGGGGAGGTAGGGAGGGGATAGGTCAGTCCGGGGAGGACGGACAGGTCAAGGAGTGAGGTTAATAGGGAGGAAATGGAGGTGCAACTTGAGGTGGGAGGAGGAAATGGGTGAGAGGAAGAACCGGTTAGAGAGGCGGGGACGAGCTGGGCTGGTTTCGGGGTGCAGTGGGGGAGGGGACGAGCTGGGCTGGTTTTGGGGTGCAGTGGGTGGAGGGGAAGAGCTGGTCTGGTTGTGTGGTGCAGTCGGGGGAGGGGATGAGCTGGGCTGGTTTAGGGATGCGGTGGGGGAAGGGAGGTTTTGAAGCTGGTGAAGTCCACATTGATACCATTGGGCTGCAGGGTTCCCAAGCCTAATATGAGTTGCTGTTCCTGCAACCTTCAGGTGGCATCATTGTGGCACTGCAGGAGGCCCATGATGGACATGTCGTCTAAGGAATGGGACAGAGAGGTAAAATGGTTCACGACTGGGAGGTGCAGTTGTTTATTGTGAACAGCATGGAGGTGTTCTGCAAGGCGGTCCCCAAGCCTCCGCTTGGTTTCCCCAATGTAGAGGCAGCCACACCGGGTACAGCGGATGCAGTATACCACATTGGCAGATGTGCAGGTTAACATCTGCTTGATATGGAAAGTCATCTTGGGGCCTGGGATGGGGGTGAGGGAGGAGGTGTGGGGGCAAGTGTAGCACTTCCTGCAGTTGCATGGGAAGGGACTGGGTGTGATGGGGTTGGAGGGGAGTGTGGAGCAGACAGGGGATACCTGGAGAGTGTGGTCTCTCCAGAAGGCAGACAAGGGTGGGGATGGAAAAATGTCTTGGGTGGTGGGGTCAGATTGTAGATGGTGGAAGTGTCAGAGGATGATGCGTTGGATCCGGAGGTTGGTGGGGTGGTATGTGAAGATTAGGGGGATTCTGTTTGAGCAGTTGTTGCGGGGGCGGGGTGTGAGGGATGAGTTGCGGGAATGCGGGAGACACGGTTGAGGGCGTTCTCGATCACTGCGGAGGGAAGTTGCAGCCCTTGAAGAAAGTGGACATCTGGGCTGTGCAGGAGTGGAATGCCTCATCCTGGGAGCAGATGCGGCGGAGGTGAAGGAATTGGGAATAGGGGATGGAATTTTTGCAGGAGGGTGGGTGGGAGGAGGTGTATTCTAGGTAGCTGTGGGAGTCAGTGGGTTTGAAATGGAAATCAGTTTCTAGGTGGCTGCCTGAGATGGAGACAGAGAGGTCCAGGAAGGTGAGGGATGTGTTGGATATGGCCCAGGTGAACTTGAGGTTGGGGTGGAAGGTGTTGGTGAAGTGGATGAACTGTTCGAGCTCCTCTGGGGAGCAAGAGGAGGAGCCAATACTGTCATCAATGTAATGGAGGAAGAGGTGGGTTTTGGGTCCTGTGTAGATGCGGAAGAGGGACGGTTCCATGTAACCTACAAAGAGGCAGGCATAGCTTGGGCCCATGCGGATACCCATGGCCACCCCCTTTGTCTGTAGGAAGTGGGAGGAATCAAAAGATAAATGCCTTTGGCAGGATGGATATATATAAAAACTGCAAGAATGGAATAAAACAACTTGTTTACGTGGTTAAGTGTGTAGAAAGACAACATGAAGTACGGTAAAATGTGGGAGATGCCATGTACAACCGAAACCTTAGCATGAAATGCTTATAATAGTTTTTTTTTAATGGAACAAACGGGCTCAGTAAATTGTTAGGACCATAGCACGTTGTAAACAGAGAATGAGAACATCACAATAGTGCATGTTACAAACAGATTCACACAGGCTATTCCTTTGATGATAATCGGAGCTTTGGCAGGATTGGAGAAGGTAGCACAGCAATTTTTTAAATTATTATTCATTTTAAGTCCCAACTTAAAATGAATAATAATAATTTTGAATAATCTGATGTTGTTGTAATATTATTTCTACAGTTTTTCAGGACGTTAGTAACAAATTGGATCTAAAATGATTAGAATGAGCTGTTTCTCATCCACAAACATGGGAGCTTTTCAAGAGCATGAAGCTGTCATCAGGCTGTCAACACCAAGATGAGACTTCTGTGATGATTACTTGCACAGTTTGGGAAAAGCGTGAGAATCCTGACTGCGTGCTACCTGTTGCCACAAACATATCTCCAGAGTCCCGTATGTTGAATTGACTTAAGTGCATGGTTTTAACAGTCAATTAAAATCGGTCCAGATCATGTTCTTGAAACAAAACGATGAACTCCTCAATGTTGAATACGTCTCTAGAAAATCAAAAGAATGCATGTCGCAGAAAATCCTTTGAAATTTTCACGAGGGAAATTGAAAGAATAGACAGGGAACAATTTCAGCAACGTGAAGGCTACATGTGCGAGACAAAATATTTGCATCTGAGAGATAATAGGAACTGCAGATGCTGGAAAATCCGAGACAGCAAGGTGTAGAACTGGATGAGCACAGCAGGCCAAGCAGCATCAGAGGAGCAGGAAGGCTGATGTTTCGGGCCTAGCCCCTTCTTCAGAAAATATCTGATTTTCTGATGAAGGGTCTAGACCCAGAAATGTCAGCCTTCCGGCTCCTATGATGCTGCTTGGCCTGCTGTGCTCATCCAGCTCTGCATATTGCTATCTCTAAAATATTTGCACATGTTTGTTTGCAAGTGAAATTAAGTAGCCGGCAGAGGTTGTTTGCAGGATTGGTAAAATGACATATCAATCATCAGACCATAAGACAAGGAGCACAATTAGGTCATTCACATCAACAAGACTGTTCTGGCATTCAAACATGACTGGTATGTTTCTATCCACTTTCTCCTGCCTTCTTCCTGGAATCTTTGAGCCCCTCACAAATGAAAAAAGCTATCTAACTGCCTTAATTATGCTTAATAACTTGGCATCCACAGCCAACTGTGAAATCAGTTTTACATATTCACCATCCCCTGCCTGAAGAAATTACTCCTGTCTTTGTTCTAAATGGTGGCCCCTTCATGCTGAGGCTGAGTCCTCAGGTCCCAGTCTCTTCTATATCTTCTCCATGTCCTCCTTATCCAGACCTCTCAGCATGCTGTAAGTTTCAATCAGATCCACTCTCATCTACAAAGATTCTAGGAAGAGGAGTCAGTGATGTCTCAGAAACGCATTGACAAGGTATATTCCCAGTAAAGTGGGAATGTTTGCCAGTTTAGTGAATTATTGGAGAATGACAGCAACAGTAAGGAAGTCTCCTTCAAGGGAAGGCAATGGGTCAGTGGAATTGTTACAAAACTTTTAACGCAGAGGCTGAAACAATGCTGGGGGTCCTGGTTCCAATCCCATATGGTAGATCATGCAAATTGAGTTCATCAAAAATAAAACTAAATGCAATTAGCAGTCTAATGGCGACCATGAAACCACGGTCATTTGTGGGGGAAAATTCGTTTTGTTCACTCACACCCTTTGGGGAACATAATTTGCCATCCTTATCTGGCCTGTTTCAATTATTCTCCAGACCACAGTAACATGGTTGATTCTTAAACTGGGTCCCTCAATTCTGGATGGCAATAAACACCTCCCTGTTTGGTGATGTCTATACCCTGTGAATGAACACATTTAAGAAAAAAACGAAGGGAAAATATGGAATGCTTACCTTGATTTGGAAGGGATAGAGTTTTATAATAGGGAAGCGATGCTGGAACTGTAGAAAACGTTTGTTACACTGCATTTAGAATATCGTTTGCAACTCTGTAATCCTCATTTCTTGGAGGCACACGATAGCAGTGGAGAAGTTATAGCGGAGGTTTACCAGATGTTGCCTGGGCTGGAGGGTTTCAGTCATGAAGAGAGATTGGACAGGCTAAGGTAGTTTTCCTAGGAGCAGTGGAGATGGAGAGAGGAATTTATTTGAACGTATAAAATTAATAGGGACATAGAGAAGGGAGACAGGAAGGAGATTTTCTCCTTGGTGAAAGATTCAGATACAAGGGCCATAGGTTTAGGTTAAGCATCCTCTGTCCGCCTCCCCCTCTCTCCCTATTTATTTCAGAACCTTCTCCCCATCCCCCTCTCTGATGAAGGGTCTAGGCCCAAAACGTCAGATTTTGTGCTCCTGAGATGTTGCTTGGCCTGCTGTGTTCATCCAGCCCCACACTTTGTTATCTTAGGTTTACGTTAAGGTGCAGGAGGTCTCCAGGAGTTCGGAGTGGAAACATCTTCAGCCAGAGAACGTTGGATTCTCCAAATCACTACCTATAAAGGTACCTTCACAGGCCTTCTCCAGTGATTCTCAACGTTATAGGTACCGGTCTTCAAACAATTCAATTCACTCCATTTGATATCAACAAACCACTGGAGACACTGGACACTGCAAATGCTACAGGCCCTGACAAAATTTCGACAATAGTACTGGGGATCTGTGCTCCAGAACTTGCTACTCCCTTAGCAAAGATATTGCAGTGCACTTACAACACTGGTTTCTACCCGACAATGTGGAAAAGTTCCCAAGTATATTCTGTATGCAAAACGCAAGACATATCCAATCCGGTCAATTACTGCTCCATCAGACTACTCTCAATTATCCGTAAAGTGATGGAAGGTGTCATCAACAGTGCTATTGAGCAGTGCCTACTCAGCAACAACCAGCCCAATTTGGATTCCACTAGGGCCACTCAGCTTCTGACCTCATTGTAGCCTTGGCTCACACGTGGACAAAAGAGCTGAATTCCAGAGGTGAGGTGAGAGTGACAGGCCTTGACATGAAGACAGCATTCGACTGGGTGCGAAATCAAAGAACCATAGCAAAACTGGAATCAATTGGTATCAGGGGACAAACTCTCCGGTGGTTGGAATCATACCTGACTTGTCCGAAGGTGGTCGAGGTTGCTGGAGGTCAATAATATTCTATAATCTTAGTTCCAGGACATCCCTGCAGGCATTTCTGAAGGTAATGTCCTCAGCCCAGTCATCTCAAGCTGCTTCATCAATGACCTTCCCTTCTTCATAAGGTCAGAGTGGAATGTCCACTTATAATCCTCCAATGTCTGGCAATATTCATGACTCCTCAGACCCTAAAGCATTCCATATCCAAATCTGGAGAATATCCACACTTGGATTGACAAGTGGCAAGTAATGTTTGCACCATACAAATGCCAGTCTCTGTCTATCATGAAAAAGAGACAATCTAACCAGCACCCCTTGGCACTTAAAAGTGTTACCATCACTGAAACCCACACCATCGGCATCCTGGGGGTTATCATTGATCAGTAACTCAAGTGGACCCACTACATAAACACAGTGACTACCAGAGCAGGTCAGAAGCTAGGAATACTGCGGTAAGTAACTCACCTTCAAAATGCTCAAAACCTGTCTACCATCTACAAGGCACAAGTCCAGAACTCAACTGAGAGAATTGTTGTAATTTCTCCACTGCTATCGTGTGCCTCCCAGAAATGAGTATTGGTACTGACCATCTGAGATCCTCAAGATGCCAAGTTAATGTAAAGGAGTTACATATATCTTTAAAGATTGCTTTGTGGTTTTAAAGTATGCTTACAAGACTCTTCTGTTGCCCATCATTTAAGTATGAGAAAATATACTCTAATGAGCTTGATATTTTTGCGTTGTGATTAAATACTCGCCACTTGCCTGGATGGGTGCATCCCCAACAACACTCAAGAATCTTGTCACCATCCAGGACAAAGCAGCCTACATGATTGGCCCTACACTCACAAGCATTCACTCCCATCCACCACTGAAGCTCGGTAGCATTAATGTGTACTATTCACAAGATGTACAGCAGAAATTCACCAAAGATCCTCCGACTGCACCTTCCAATACCATGACCAGTTTCATCTGGAAGGACTAGGGCAGAAAATATTTGCAAACACTACCGTCTTGACTTTCCCCTCCAAGCTACACACCATCTGGACTTAGAAGTATATCACCGATCCTTCACTGCCGCTGGCTCAAAACCCTGTGGAATTCCATCCCTACAGGCATTGTGGATCTATACACACAACAGGTGGGCTGCAACAGTTCAAGAGGGCACCTTGGCCTTCTCAAGGATAACTAGGGATGGAAATAAATGCTGGCCAGCCAGCAAATGCCCACATCTCACAAATAAACAAAGAAAGAGAATCATTTACACATACACTTGCAATTCTGTTGCATGAGACAGATGCTACAACGTTTTTTTTAGATTCGATTAGATTCCCTGCAGTGTGGAAACAGGCCCTTCAGCACAACAACAATGTTTGGTTCTTACATATGGATTAAAATTTACATATTTTCATTAGAAATTGTATATTTTCAATTGTTAACTTCTAAATTTGTCTCTACGCACACCTTACAGGAGAGATACATCACTAAATCTAGCTCTCCAGATCCTTACTATATCCAGAATAGTGTGGGAAGGATAAAACCTAATGAAAAGGTCACAGTGAGCAGTAATACTCTGAATGTTCCTTCCTTTTGGGGGAAAGAGATACGTTTATGCTTCAGACCCATTCAGCATCTTTGGGATCTGTCTTCCATAGTTTGGAGTTAACAGGTTTGAATTAGAATGCGTAGTTTCTCACAAGCACAAACTCTGAAGCGCCTGTTTCTGCGTCTTAGACCTCTCCAACAATAAGACTAATGCAGAAGGAGAGGTAAACACTTCTCTGGTGAAACTTCTACAAGTCGAGTTCACAATGCAAAAATATCAGACGAGTTAGAGCATATTTTCTCACACTTAAATGATGGACAACAAGAGAGTCTTGTAAGAATACTTTAAAACTACAAAGCAATCTCTGAAGATATATGTGACTCCATTACATTAACTTGGCATCTTGATGATCTCAGATGGTCAGTACCAATCCAACAATTCTCTCAGTTGAGTTCAGAAAAGCAAGTAAATGTGGAAACAGAGTCTTTGTGTGCTGGATACATGAGGCTGACTGAACATTATCAAAGCAATATGAATGCACCAGTAGTTCCAGTTACAAAGCGTGATTGATCAACTAAATTCTGTATCAGTTGTAAAAAAAAAAGCAAATTATATTGTAGAGGCATACAGGCTACATACTTGGAAGACGGTATCAATAGAGTTGGAAGTGTTTCAATCCCCAATGGGATTGATCTATTGAAAGAATATTGCTAAATGCTCTCAGCAACAATAGCTGACGAAATATCTCATTTCCACACCAAATAGGTAATACCGGTGTTGAGCAGTGTCACTTTGGTTAAATAAGTTCATTGATAAACAACAAAGGGATATGAGTCAGATTGTAACGGAATTTAATAAGCGTGGACATGAATTTAAACAATGCTGTGTTAAATCGTTAACACTTGTAACGACTCAAACCATAATTGGAAGAGGTCCTCTCCCTCTGCCAAAGAAAGAAAAAAAAATATGTATGGCTCCTAGCCCTTTGAATGCTCTGCCTGACATTCTGAGAGAGGCTGGACATGGATGCCACTGGCAGGTCAGTCTTTATTCCTCATCCCTAATTAGGCAGTTTGGAATACCAACACATTGCTGTTAGTTTGGAATCAATATAGCGTTGTAAGGATGACAGATTTTGTTCTCTGTCAATGATCCAGGTAGTACTTTCCCCAGTAAGAATGGGAAAGAGGAATTTCGGAACCAAAAGTAATATTATAGAGAGCGTCATTACAGCAATGGTAAGGGGGTATAGAAACGAGGAAATAGAATTAACTTTGACACTAGCTTGTACTAAGGTATAGCAGTTGAAAATGGTGATGGACACTGTCTACAGACTTCATTAGAATAGTATTGCAATGACTGAATGTATGAATTAAGAAAATAGGACTGAAGACAGCATTACATACATGGTTGAAGTTAGTACCCTTAGTTTCTATGATTTTTTTTAAACAGAAAGAGTCTGAGTATTTATTTTGATTACATTTGTAGGAACTTTCTGAGAGTTTGAGTTAAAAGCAGAGGTTGGATAGGCAGGGACATTATTTTTTATCCCTGGAGAATGTGAGATTGAGGGATCACGTTAGAGAGCTTACTAAAACATGAGGGGCACCCTTGCAGCATTGGAATTGAAAACTAGATGGCAGAGATAGTTGTGTTTCTCACCGAGCTGAGTTGTTTTCGTTCAGACGTTTCACAACTATGCTGCGTAACATCATCAGTGACACCTCCGACGAAGTGATGCTATTCTATTCCACTTGGAATTTATATTATTTGGTCTGTAATGGTGAGTAGTATCATTTCCAGATCTGTTCTGTCTGGGTTTGTATATGGGATCAAATTCTATACGTTTATTTTTTGCATTATGGGTTGAGAACCATACCTGTATGAAATCATGTGCATGTGCATGCTTGGCTTGGGCAACTATGGCCATGTTGTCCCAGTTAAACTGGTGGTCTTCATTGTCTGAGTGTACTGATATTATGGAAAGTTCATTGTGTCATTTTGCTGCTGGCTGATGTTCATGTATTCTGATGGCTAGCTTCCTTCTTGTCTCTCTGATGTAATGTTTGTGGGAGTGCTTGTGTAGTAAGCTGCATTGGTTCTGCATGTTGTGGGAATGGGGTCTTTAATTCTTATAAATGTTTGTTGTAGAGTGGCTGTTGGCTTGTGTGCCATCATGATTCCTAATGGTTGCAGGAGGCGTTTCGTTAGTTTTGAGATATTCTTGATGTAATGCAGTGGAGCCAGTGGGTTATGGTGCACTATGTCCTCTTGGTGTAGCCTACTTAGTAGGCAATTACAGATGAAATTGAAGGGATATCCATTCATAGCAACAAATTTGGATAGGCGCTCTTCCTCTTTCCTGTGTAATTCTGTCATGTTGCAGTGAGAGGTGGCCCATTGAAAGAGTATCCTAACACGGCTTTGTTTGTGGACGTTGGGATTGTTGCTGTGGAAGTTGAGGGTTTGGTCAGTGTGGGTTGCTTGAGGTTTGAAACTCCCCATTGGTCTGACTTTCACCCTGACGCCCAGAAATGGAAGCTGATTGCAGTTTTCTTCTTCTCTCGTGAATTTAATCCCAGCGAATACCTTGTTGATGAGGTGATGGGTCTCTTCTAGTTTGGTGCGTTCAACGATGGCAAATATGTCGTCTACATACCGGATTCATAGTTTAGGTTGAATGAGGTGGAGGTGTTTTCTAGTCTTTGCATGACTGCCTCTGCGATGAGCCCTGAGACAGGTGACCGCATGGGTGTGCCATTGATCTGTTGGTATACTTGACCAATAAAGACAAAGTGTGTGGTGATGCACAAGTCTAGTACAGTTGAGTATGTTGTCATTCCTGATGGAGCTGCTGGTCTGCACTCTTGCTTCCTCTAGTAAGGTGGCCAGTTTTTCTTTGGCTAATGGGATGTCAGTTGATGTGAATAATGCTGTGACATCAAAGGTTACCATAAGCTTGTCTGCAACAAGTTGGGCACATGGATATGAAACCTATCCAGCAGACAACTTACAGAGAGTGAGAAAGCTGTTCTATTATGCAGACTGAGCTATAACCACAAAGATGCAAACAGAACAGACTTCATGGCCAACTTGGAAACTAATAAACAACAACAGACTCACGGACGAAACGCAACAAGCCAACTAATAAACTGTAATCCCCACTCTAAACCAAATAAATGAATGGACATCCTGAACACATGAGAGAGAAAAGCATTAGAAAAACTGCATAATGACAAGAACATTACAAACCTACCAGAGGACAAAGGGTGCATGACCATCATTATGAACACACCAGAATATGTTGTAAAAGAACAGGCATTGCTCACAGATATAAACGTTTACTAATAGGCGATAGACTCAACACCACAGCTAGGAAATATGATCGCCCAAACATTGGAGACTCAAAAGGATGCAGGACAGATAACCAAGGCAGGCTACATTAGAATGAAACCAGAAGGCACAAACACCACCCCCCCAACTTCTACAGACCCCCTAAAGTACACAAGCTAGACACCCCCTCACACCCATTGTCTTCCTCCAGGGCACACCTTCACACAAACTAGCCAAGGACCTACAACATACAATGAACCACCTAGTAGATGAAGACACCGTTTCATCCACACAACCCAAGAATTCCTGAAAACCCTCAAGGTCATAAAAATCAGCGACGTTGAGATTATGGTAAACTTTGATGTCACGGCATATTACACATCAATCGACATCTCTTAAGCCAAAGAAACAGCGGTCACATTACTAGAGAAAGCAGCAACACAGACTAACAGCTCCATCAACAATGACACTGTACTCAAACTACAAGACATGTCCCTCACCACGCACATCACTTTTACCGTCAAATATACAAACAGATCAAAGGCACACCCGTGTGGTCACCCATATCAGGACTCATAGCAGAGGCAAAGACTAGAACACACTACGCTTCCCCCCATTCAATCTCAACTAGGGATCTGGTCCATGGTTGACATGTTTGTCATCATTAAACACACCAAATTAGAAGAGGCCCACCACCTCATCGACAATGTATTCACTCGGCTCAAAGTCATGAGAGAGGAAGGATCTAGGCCCTGAAACGTCAGCCTTCCTGCTCCTCTGATGCTGCTTGGCCTGCTGTGTTCATCTAGCTGTACACCTTGTTATCTCAGATTCTCCAGCATATGCAGTTCCCACTATCTCTCCATATCAATCAGCTTCCGTTTCTGGACATAAGGGTAAAATGTTTGATCATAGGGAATTTCCAAACCTCGGTATATGGGAAAGCAACCCATACTGACAAATTCTCAACTTCCACAGCAACCACCCCAATGTCCCAAACAAACCTGTGTTATGACAATATTTAAAGAGGCCACCACTCACTGCAATATGCCAGAACTATGCAGGAAAGAGTAAGAGCACGCATACAAAATCTTAGCTACGAACGGATATCCCCTCAACTTCATCCCCAGCTGCTTGTTAAATAGACAACACCAAGAGTACACAGTACGCCCTAAAAAACTGGCCGCACTGTCATACAACAAAAACATATCAGAACTAACAATAAGAATCCTATGACCACTAGGATACATGGTGGCACACAAGCCCACACCCATGCTATGACAAACACTCACAAGGATTAAAGGCCCCATACCCGCAACATGCAGTACCAACTCAATTTACAAAATCCAACGCAACAATGCCACAAACATTACATCTAATACACAATAAGGAAACTAGCCATCAGGATACATGAACTTTCCCTAATATCAGTACTTCTGGACAATGAATTCCATCAGTCTAACTGGGACAACATAACCATAGTAGCCCAACTCAAACATAGACATACACAGGAATTCTCGGGGCATGGTTTTCAACCCATAATTCAATCAACAAGCATATGGAATTGAACCCCACACACAAGCCAATACAGAATAGAAGCAGAAATGACACAAACTTAACATAACAGGTTAGACAGTATATATTCCAAGCAGAGTAGAACAACATCACTTCATAAGAGGTCTCACTGATGGTGTTACCTAGCCTGGTGGCAACATTTCTGATCAAAAACAATTCAGCTCAGTGAGCAAGCCAGCAAACTCACCCACAACCTGAGCTGAAAATCTTTGCACAAACCTTAAACTACATGGCAAAGGCTAGGTTGAGAAGGCAAAGCTTCAAAGGGACCTGAGGAACAACTTGTTGACACAGAGGATAGTTTGCATGTGGAATGAAGTTCCAGAGGAAGTGGTACATGCAGATACAATTAGAATATTTAAAAGATATCTGGACAGATAGATGCATAGGAAAAGTTTAAAGGGATATGGATGAAATGCAGGCAAATGAGATTAGTTTATTTTGGGAAATCTGGTTGGCATGGATGAGATGGACCAAATAATCTCTTTCTGTGTTGTATGACTCCATGACTCTAAAGAACAGACCATTGTAGCAGCCTTGATATGCTTCATGATGAAAGATTATGGAGGTTGTTTATTTATTTCAAGAATACATATTATTCATTAAAGAAAATCCTAATGAACATTCAGCGTCACAAGAGCAGTTTGACTCTGTAACACAACACACAAAGAAGGAAACATCGTAGTTTGACACTATCCAGCAACAAACCAAACACATTTTTTACTTCTACCAGGTTATATTGACATACATTTGAGGCACCGGAAGTGTCCAATAACATAAAGGAATAACCGTCAGCAGGATGACTTCAGTCAGTTGTCTTTCCAGCCGCACTTTGGTAGCAGCTGGCCCAACCTTGAGTGTGTCCCTTATACATAGCCTTTCAATGTGGCACGGGCCAGTCTGCCACAGTCGGACAAGATCCACTCCTTCTTGATACAAAGGCCAGTGAATGAAATGCACAATTGAACAGAACACATTTCCCCTGAAAACAAAGCTGCTTAATTTGGATGAAGTGACTTATGGAAAACTTACACAGTAAGGGTGGGCTGTGACTATGAATAGCAGGAACAAAGGGGAAATCATGCAAAAAATGAGAAGGAACAATCAAAACCCACTCTCAGTTTATTTCTTACTTTTTAAAACTTAAATTTCCTTCCTTACCCACAGCACTCGTGTTGCATGTCTGTGTAAGTGTGGGGACACGGTGTAGACATCATCGTGCGAGTAATTTTATTTGTTATTTTCACCACTGGGTAAATTAACCATGGACAGGGAAACAGTAACAAGTAAAACTTGACAGGGTCAATGCTTATGTGACAAAAGTTACCAGGCAGGGTAGGAATTAAATCAAAGTGGAGATGGAGAGGCAAATAGAGGGACCCAACCACCTACCTCACCCCCGCCCTGAGATGTCCACCTCGCCTTAGAGTCATTGAGGGCATTGGTGCAGGCCCTGTGCTCCATCTCCATGGACAAACTTGAACATAGCCACAGAAGAGCGCATTGGCGATGCGCTCCTCTCAAGATTTTTCACATGCCCCGGCCCCTTTGAACCATATTCTCAGTACCTTCAGGCGGGGAATAAAAGGTCAGTCAGAACCGTTCCCAAAGAACATGTCCTTGTTCTTGATTCTGTTCATCATAGCTCCCGAGGCCAGTTAGTACTGTTTGGAGATGCTCAAGAACCTGTGCACTGACACTGAATCCGAACAGAAAATGTCGATGTCATCCATACACAGGGATGCTTTGAGCTGCAGACCTCTACTGTCTGGAATCCTCTCGGGCTCACTTCCTTCCTAATGGACCCAACAAAGGGCTCGATACGAAACACAAACAAAGCAGGATAGAGTGGATAGCCCTGCCTGACTCCAGGTATTACGTGGAAGCTTTCAGATTCGTGCCCATTGATTGAGGCCCACAATGTTGAAACAGAGCAGTCAGATCCAATTGCAGATTCCATCACCAAAGCATATTTTGGATAACAAGCCCCACATGCATGTCTGCGATATCCTGTTCAAAACCTCCTACTGTTCAAGACTGATGAGGCAGGCATCCACACCCGTGTCCTGCATATAGGCAATCACCCTGAGGCCCAAGGCTCTTAGAGATTATGATCAGTTATAATGGAAACTGCAGATGTTGGAGAATCCAAGATAACAAAGTGTGGAGCTGGATGAACACAGCAGGCCAAGCAGCATTTCAGGAGCACAAAAGCTGACATTTCAGGCCCAGACCCTTCATCAGAAAAGGGGGATAGGGAGAGAGTTCTGAAATGAATAGGGATAGAGGGGGAGGCGGAGAGTTGCAGTGGGAGAGAGATTCCCTGAGGTTGATCCGGAGGGAGGAGGGTAATTTCTTCAGGCCTGGCACAGCACAGGTTTGGCCAGGGTGAAACACTGATCCCAGAGCTGACCTGATATGGTTTGAAATGACCTTAGACAGGATTTTGTTGTCTGCATCCAGCCATAAGATACATCGCGAAAATTTAATTTCCTCCATCTCCCCCCTGCATTTGTAGATGAGCATGATGATACCTTTCCTCAGGATTTTCACAAGCTAATTATAAGAAGCATGTCAACATACACCTTCAACAGTCTTGGACAATCCACAGGGCCAAATAAAACTCAGGTGATAAACCGTCATTCCCAAGGCGGCATTTTTTTCCCTCAAATAGCTCAAGGGCCTTCATCTCATTGGGAGATAAAGGCCAGTCCAGTCTCTCCATCTAGGAGATCGGTGATCAAGGTCAGAAATGACTGTTTGGCCGCACTATGGGCGGGCTTCATGTCATAATGCCGTGAAAGTATTTATTCATCCTCAGGATGTCAGACTGAGATAAAGTTACCAAACCATCTCCATCCTTCAGGCTGCTAAACACAAAGCTGTCCTTGTGCAACAAGAAATGCGAGCACATCCTGCTCCACGATGCACACCAAGATTGTCTCGGAGATCTCTGAGTCAATCAGCGAGGCTTGCTGGCTCTTCACCTCCCGAACATACTCTGTGACATCAATCCTCTCTATCCGCAGCAGGAGTTTGGAGAGTTTTCCCCTCCTCTTCCTCAGCTCCTGAACACCTTTTGAGGGTAAAAATTCTTTTGATGCTCTGCTTGGTTGTCTCTCACCAGTCCGCTGGAGAGTCAGAGAGTAGCTTCACAGTCCCTTTGAGCTCCTCAGTGTTTGCTGAGGTCAAACATTTCCCGTTAAGCTTCCATGTTCCTTTGTCTGCCCGATAGCCATTCTGTAGGTGAAACTCGGCCAGCTCCAGGTCGCGGTTAAGGAAGAACGCCAGCTTGACATCGATGACTCTCACCAAAAATGTGAGAGACATAAACATGAAACCTATTCTTGAGCGGGTAGCCCTGTCTGGTCATGACCAAGTGTCTACACACCATTCCGTCTACAGGGGTGCTGATGACATCGCGCAGCTTGGAGATGTTAACCATTTCCATCAGGAATCTGAACGTGAAGTCCAGTTTGCTATTAGCCCGTCCGAATTGCCCATCTGCGTCAATGATGCATTTGAAGCCTTCAGACAGAATGGATGTCTTTGAAGTTGCAGCGGCAGTGAGAGCTGCTGCAGGATATCCAGCCACACACTCTTCATCACCAGGGCATACACTTCAATTAGTCTGGGGGAGTGTTTCTGTACACAGCACCTGCGATGAGGAGGCATCTGTCGTCGCCTCCTTACCTTCAGAAATGCTGAAGTTGCCTCATTGCAGCAGAATATCCAAGCCGGAGGAGTGGCCTTTTTTATGCCCAATAAAAGGCCTGTGGGTCAATAAGCTTGCTGCTGACACATGATATCTCACACTCCTGCAAACGACTGCTTTGATGTTGGCCCATTAAACCAATGTGGAAAATCACTGCACAGTAATTCAAAGCTACGGACATTAATACTGGGAAAGTTAATGTCCATTTTAAGGGTTTATAGAAGTACCCAATGTCCATTTACCCACGACCTTGTCACTGGAGGACGCCTGCATCTCCATGGGATGGGTGACCTTTTGGACACCCTCTGCACTTGGGTAGCTATTCATGTCCATCTCTGGAGTCAGAGATTGAAAATGTCCTGCTCCCCTGTTTTCGGGGTGTGAACAAATCGAAGAACGTCCCGTTCCGCGTCTGGCAGAGGGACTATCATGCACAGGTTTTGTTTCAGAGCGTCGTTTCTCCCTGTTGCCCAGGGCTGTGCATTTGGTGAGTACCCCATGGTTGCTGAACGCTGGATGTTGTGCTTCACTGGGTCTGCCATTTCCGGGTTAGGGGGTGCTCAACTCCACATCTCCTGTGCTTATATTTGTTTGTTGATGGCCATCCCTCTGCTCCGCTTCATCGGCAAGGGCCGAGCTGGTGTGTCCATCATGCAGCAGCCTCTTTCCATTTTGCTATGAGGCCTTAGAACAAAGAACATAGAACATTACAGCACAGTCCAGGTCCTTCGGCCCTATCGGGGGACTGGTGTGTTTTTTTTTCTCTTTTCCGGTCGTTTCTGGCTGGCAGAGCTCATTATAAAATTGGATTGAATGTTTGCTTTCAAAAGAAAAGCAGTGCGTAGGCCCTAGTATTTTATGTTTTGGTTAAGCTGGCTGTAGCGGGAAGACAAATAAAAGTAACAACTGAATGCAAACTGAAACTCGATAATATTACAGATTAAAAGCAGGATAGCTTCAAAAGACATTATTTTAACTCACCACAATCAATACCTCTAAGTACTACTTGATCCATTTGTCAACCAAAGCATTTGTGCTCCTGCAAATGATTGGAGGCCATATTTTAAAAAACGATATATGATGGAAAATATGATAAGACTATGGCAGAACTCAACAAAAGGAGGATGTTTGAATAATAAGGAATAAATTTTGTAAAATTACGAAATCACAAAACAAGATATTTCATTTGAGTGCAGTGGGCTCTTCACCTCTTCTGTACAGAGGTAGGAGCACGTGGTTCTGTTCAATTTCGCATCAGGTGCTCTGTGTGTAATCTACAAGACATATTGCAGGAATTCACTAACCCTGCTAAGACAACACCTCCCAAACCCATGATGACTACAACTCGGAGGACAAGGGCAGCAGATACATGGAAATCCTCCACCCACAAGCCACTCACCATCCTGACAGAGCAGGATAACGCCCTCCCTTCAATGTTGTTGGATGAGTATCCAGGAATTTTCTTTGTAAAGTCATTGTGGGTCAACCTGCAGCATATGGTCAAAATAGGATCACGAAGGCAGCTAACTAGTACGTACTTTAGCGAAAAGGGGAGGATGAGCAACATCACTGGTCCAGCCAGTGATCTCCAAGTTCACAAGTGAACAAAACAAAGTCTTGTTCATAGAACCTTTTGGAAAAAAAACAACAAAAGTGAACTTCAGGAGGACATGTCATTGATTTTCAGTGCTATTTCAGCATTAGTAAGAGGGGAGCAAGACAATTAACTCTGACACTGGTTTGCCTTAAGGAACAGGATTTTAACATGTGAGATGTGTATCTGCACACCAAGATCCCTCTGTTCCTCCACACTGCCAAGAATCCTATCCTTAATCCTGTACTCAGCTTTCAAATTCGACCTTCCAAAATGCATAACCTCGCATTTATCCAGGTTGAACTCCATCTGCCACCTCTCAGTCCATCTCTGCATCCTGTCAATGTCCCGCTGCAGCCTACAACAGCCCTCTATACTGTCAACGACACCTCCAACCTTCGTGTCGTCTGCAAACTTGCTGACCCATCCTTCAATCCCCTCATCCAAGTCATTAATAAAAATTACAAACAGTACAGGCCCAAGGACAGAGCCCTGTGGAACACCACTCACCACTGACTTCCAGGCAGAATATTTCCCTCCTACTACCACTCGCTGTCTTCTGTTGGCCAGACAAATCTGTATCCAGACAGCTAGGTTCCCCTGTATCCCATTGGTCCTGACCTTCTGAATGAGCCTACCATGGGGAACCTTATCAAATGCCTTACCGAAGTCCATATACACCACATCCACAGCTCGACCCTCATCAACTTTTCTAGTCACATCCTCAAAGAACTCGATAAGGTTTGTGAGGCATGACCTGCCCCGCACAAAGCCGTGTTGACTGCATTTGATCAAGCCATGCTCTTCCAGATGGTCATAAATCCTATCCCTCAGAATCCTTTCTAACACCTTGCAGACGACGGACGTGAGACTTACTGGTCTGTAATTGCCGGGGATTTCCCTATTTCCTTTCTTGAAGAGAGGAATTAGATTTGCCTCTCTCCAATCCTCAGGTACGACTCCAGTGGAGAGCGAGGATGCAAAGATCTTCGCAAGTGGCGAAGCAATTGCATTTCTCGCTTCCCAAAGCAGCCGAGGACAAATCTGGTCCGGGCCTGGCGACTTGTCAATCTTAATGCTTGACAAAATTTTCAGCACATCAGCTTCCTCTATCTCTATCCATTCCAGCATGCACACCTGCTCTTCAAAGGTTTCATTCACTACAAAGTTCGTTTCTTTCGTAAAGACAGAAGCAAAATACTCATTTAGGGCTTCCCCTACCTCCTCAGACTCCACACACAAGTTCCCTATGCTATCCCTGATCGGCCCTACTCTTTCTTTGACCATTCTCTTATTCGTCACATAAGTGTAAAATGCCTTTGTGTTTTCCCTAATCCGTTCTGCCAAGCCTTTCTCGTGCCCCCTCCTGGCTCTCCTCAGACCATTGTTGACCTCCTTCCTCGCCTGCGTGTAATCCTCTCTACCTGAACTTGACCCTAGCTTCCTCCACCTTATGTAAGCTACCTTCTTCCTTTTCACAAGAAGCTCCACCGCTCTCGTCATCCAAGGTTCCTTTATCTTACCCCTTCTTGCCTGTCTCAGAGGGACATATTTACTCATCACTCGCAACAACTGTTCCTTAAACAGTCTCCACATGTCTATAATGCCCTTACCATGGAACAACTGCTCCCAGTCCATGCTTCCTAACTCATGTCTAATCGCATCATAGTTTCCTCTTCCCTAATTAAGTATCCTCCCATTTTGCCTAATCCTCTCCTTCTCCATAACTATGTAGAATGTGAGGCAGTTATGGTCACTATCACCAAAATGCTCGCCCACCACAAGATCTGATACCTGCCCCGGCTCGTTTCCGAGCACCAAGTCTAGAATGGCCTCTCCCCTCGTCGGCCTGTCAACGTACTGCGTTAGGAAACCCTCCTGAACACACCTTACAAAAACAGCTCCATTCAAATCTTCTGCTCGAAGGAGGTTCCAATCAATATTAAGAAAGTTAAAGTCACCAATTACAACAACCCTACTACGTCCACACTTTTCCAAAATCTGTCGACCTATGTTTTCTTCAATCTCCCTGCTGCTACTGGGGAGGGGGGCCTGTAGTAAACCCCTAACGAGGTGACTACACCCTTGCTGTTCCTAATTTCCACCCATACTGACTCAGTAGGCAGATCTTCCTCGACAAAGGAAGCTTCTGTAGCTGTGATACCCTCTCTGATTAGTAGTGCTACACCCCCTCCTCTTTTTTCCCCCTCCCTATTCTTTTTAAATGTTCTAAACCCTGGAATATCCAGCAACCATTCCTGCCCCTGAGAAACCCATGTCTCTGTTGTGGCCAGAACATCATAGCACCAGGTACTGATCCATGCTCTAAGTTCATCACTTTTATTCCTGATACTCCTTGCGTTAAAGCAAACACACTTTAACTGATCCCTTGGTTCCTTCCCACTAGCTGGTCTACCTCTTGCTACTGCCTCACCTGCATCAACTCTCACCTCTGGGATACAGCTCAGGTTCCCACCCCCCTGCCATACTAGTTTAAACCCTCTCGAACTACTCGAGCAAACCTTCCACCCAGGACATTGGTCCCCTTCCAGTTCAGGTGCAACCCGTCCTTCTTGTACAGGTCCCACCTTCCCCAGAAGGCATCCCAATTATCTACATATCTGAAGCCCTCCCTCCTACACCAGCTGCACAGCCACGTGTTAAGCTGCGCCCGCTCCCTGTTCCTCGCTATCTCGTGGCACCGGTAGTAAACGAGAGAACACTACTCTGTTCGTCCTGCTTTGAAGCTTCCATCCTAACTCCCTGAAATCACTTTTTATATCCTCAATCCTATTTCTGGCTATATCATTAGTGCCAATATGTAACACGATTTCTGGCTGTTCGCCCTCCCCTTTTAGAACCTTATACACCCGATCAGAGACGTCCCGGACCCTGGCACCAGGGAGGTAATATACCTTCCGGGAATCCCGGTCCTGACCACAAAATCTCCTGTCGATTCTCCTAACTATCAAGTCCCCTACCTCGAGTACTTTTCTATTCTGCCCCCTTCCCTTCTTTGCCACAGTGTCAGGCTCAGTGCCAGAGAACTGACTACTATGGCTTTCCTCTGGTAGGTCATCCGCACCCGCAGCAGTATCCAAAACGGTATACTTATTGCTGAGGGGAATGCCCACAGGGGATCTCTGCACTGTCTGTCTGTCCCCTTTCCTCCCCCTAACTGTAACCCATCTATCCTTGTCCTGAGCCTTAGGAGTGACCAACTCCCGGTAACTCCTCTCAATTACCCCCTCTGCCTCCCGAATGATCCGTAGTTCATCCAGCTCCAGCTCCATTTCCCTAACACGGTTTTCAAGGAGCTGTAGCTGGGTGCACTTCCCGCAGATGTAGCCAGCGGAGATGTGTGCCACATCTCCCAACTGCCACATTCTGCAGGAGGAGCAAGCAACTGCCCTAGCATCCATACCCCACTTATCTGAACACCCACTCCGTACTAAAGTAGAACGCTTACTTCAAGTAATAATAACAAATTAATAACAAACTTATATTCAATAGAGAAAGTTTAGAATGAACCTTACCTTATTAACTAGGTTAGAGGAGGAGGGCGGGTGGGAGACTCTACAGTTGTAGAGTCTCGGGTTTCGCCGCCTTGCTGATATATATGGTCACTGCTTTCCTTCCCGGATGCCCTTCTGGTCCTCGTCACTTCCTCTGCTGCTCCTGCTCCTTCTTTGAAAGAGGAAAAACACCGCTGCCCGCTACCGGTAAGTAATTTTAAAAATAAACTGCTTTACCTTAGCTGCAGTCTTCCGGGTCCGGCTTACCTCCGCTGCTGCTCGCACTCAAAAATCGAATGGCCACCCAAGCGGACAGGGTTGCTAAGAAAGCATATGGTGTATTGGCTTTCATTAACAGGGGGATTGAGTTTAAGAGTCGTGAGATCTTGTTGCAGCTCTATAAAACTTTGGTTAGACCGCACTTGGAATACTGCATCCAGTTCTGGTCGCCCTATTATAGGAAAGATGTGGATGCTTTGGAGAGGGTTCAGAGGAGGTTTACCAGGATGCTGTCTGGACTGGAGGGCTTATCTTATGAAGAGAGGTTAACTGAGCTCGGTCTCTTTTCATTGTAGAAAAGGAGGAGGAGAGGGGACCTCATTGAGGTATACAAGATAATGAGAGGCATAGATAGAGTTGATAGCCAGAGACTGTTTCCCAGGGCAGAAATGGCTAGCACGAGGGGTCATAGTTTTAAGCTGGTTGGTGGAAAGTATAGAGGGGATGTCAGAGGCGGGTTCTTTACACAGAGAGTTGTGAGAGCATGGAATGCGTTGCCAGCAGCAGTTGTGGAAGCAAGGTCATTGGGGTCATTTAAGAGACTGCTGGACATGCATATGGTCACAGAAATTTGAGGGTGCACACATGAGGATCAATGGTCGGCACAACATTGTGGGCTGAAGTGCCTGTTCTGTGCTGTACTGTTCTATGTTCTATGTTCTATAACAAAGTGTAGAGCTGGGTGAACACAGCAGGCCAAGCAGCATCTAAGGAGCACAAGAGCTGACGTTTTGGGTCTGGGCCCTTCATCAGAAAAGACCCTTTTCTGATGAAGGGTCAAGGCCCGAAACGCAAGCTTTAGCGCTCCTTAGGTGCTGCTTGGCCTGCTGTGTTCATCCAGCCCCACACTTCATTATCTTGGATTCTCCAGCATCTGCAGTTCCCATTATCTCTGATGGGATTTTAACATGTCATGGATATTGTCTACAGAAGTTCTGATACCAGTATTGCAGTGACTAAACACATTATTAAAGAAAATTGAATATAACATCCATTATGCAGATGGGTGAAATTAATACCCTGGCGTTCCGTTTTAACTTGGGAGTAGAAAGAGTCTGATTCTATTTTTCAGTTCAATTCGCGGGAAATTTCTAAAGCAATATGTTCCAAAGACACTAGAGGGCAGATGACTGAGACCAATGCAAGGAACAATCAGACTTGCTTGCTAATGAAAAATCAGGGAGAGTGCAGTCTGACAGAGATCCAAATAAAATTGAATAAACTGTTTGTTTTGAAAAGAAGATGCAGTTGCATTACCAACATTTTAGATTTTGTTAAGCCTGTGGTGGAAGGACAAAAAGATCCTTGAGGGGGAAATCTGAACCAAACAGCAATTCGGTTAAATTACAGATTAAAGGCAGGGTATCTCAAAGACATTAATGCAACGTTAGTTATACTTCCAAGTGTCAACTGATTCACTGAAAAACCAAAGCACAAGTGGTCCTGAAAATTATTGAACGTCACATCAGAAGGAAGATACAGCCTGGAGATACATTAAGACTATTGCATACCTAAGAGATAGGAGAATATTTAAACAGTAAGACCAAATTCAATGAAATTTAAGAAATCATCAGATTAGATTTCTTAGTTGAGTGCAGTGTGCTGTTTATTAAATTTTGCAATAGCAGCAGGAAATACTGTCTGGAAGATTCAAAGCAGAAATTCACCAAAGCTCGTTAGACAGCACCTTCCAAAGTTGTAAACATTTCCATCCAGAAAGGAGAGGGCAGCAGATACGTGGGAATAATAACATCTTCCAATTCCTCTCCAAGATACTTCCCATCCTGATTTGGAAATATGTCGCCATTCCTTCAGTTTTGCTGGGTAAAAGTCCTGGAATTTTGCCTCTCAGGATATTAAGGGTCAACCTAAAGCATATTGTTCAACTCACCACCACGTTCTCAAGAGCAACTACGAACGGGAAAAATAAGACACTGATCCAGCCAGCAATGCTCAGTCCTCACAAGCGAATAAGACAATGAATTAGCTTGTTTATGCGACCTTTGGAAGGAATAGGTGATTGAAATTGCAGAAGAAAGCCCTATTGATTGAAAGTGCCATTTCAGCTTTAGTAACATGCTATAGAGGCAAGGCATTGCAATTAAACCTGAACCTGGTTGCCAGTAAGGAAAGGGATTTGAAAATATAATGGGTATGGTGTACAGACTTCCATATTGCTGGACTGACGTGCCCAAATTGATTAACCAGGAAAATACGACAGTGTATTGCATTGGCTGTGCACCAATGCAGCTCGGTGGTCAGAACTGTTGCCTCAGAGCACCAGGGGACTTGGTTTCGCTCCAGCGTCGGGCAGCTGCCAGTGTGGTGTTTTAACATGCTCTGTGGTTTTCCTCCCACCGTCAACAAAAAAACCAGCAGGTTAGTGTGAGAAGCAATAGAGGAGATCGCTAGGGATTTTGCAAAGATCTCTGCACCTTCTCTAGCCACTGAAGAGATCCCCGAGTACTGGCGAGTCGATAATGATGTTCCTCTGTTCAAGGACTGAAATGGGAAGAATCTAGAAAATTATACACCCCGAGTCTCACACTGTTGTTTAGTAGCTATTGGAAAGAGTTCTTAACGAATTTATTTACACGCATTTGGAAAAGAATGGCCTAATTCAGGATAGTCAGCATAGCTTTAAGCGGGACAAATCATGCCTTACGAACTTGATTTCTTTGAGGAGGTGACGATGGTGATCAATGAGTGTCTGTTTTCTACATGGATTTTTGGAAGGATTTTGACATGGCCCCTCATGGTAGACTTGTCAGGAAGTTTAAGAGATATGGAATCCACAGCGATTTAGCCATTTGGATTCAGAACTTGCTTGCCCATTGTAGAAAGAGTGGAAGGGTGTTTTATTAGCTGGAGGTCCATGACTAGTGGTGTTCCGCATGGATCCATACTGAGACCTCTCTGTCTCTCCCTCTCTATAATTGATGCAAACATTGATGGAATCATTGTTGGATGGGTTAGTATGCTTACAGATGATGCAAAGTTTGAGGGAATTCTAGATAGTTTACCAGATTATCCAGGCCTACTGTGGGATATGGATCAGTTGCAGACATGGCCGGAGAACTGGAAGGTAGATTTTAATCTGGAAAAGTGTGATGTGTAACGTTTGGGGAGAACATTCTTTTTTTTCCTCAACTGTAGGGTGTGGGTGTTTTGCCAATCCAGAGTTACCCTTGAGGAACTGATGTTGAGCTGCCTTCTAGAGCCGCTGCAGTCCACATGCTGTACGTAAACCCCCAAAGCTATGAGGGATGGAATTTCAGGATTTTGACCCAGCAACAGTGAAGGAATGATGGTATGTGTCTAAATAAGGATTGTGAGTGGCACAGCGAGAACCTGAAGGTGGTTTTGCTCCCATGTATCTGCTGTCCTTGTTCTTCTAGGTGGAGGCGTTCATGGAAGTTGAAGACGCTATCTGAGGATCTACCATAGAATTTCCCCCCAATACTCATCGGTTACAATTTCCCTTGTTTTCCTTGATGCGTCACTCAGTCGAATGCAGCCTTCCTGTCAAGGGCTGTCACTTTAACCTCATCTATGGAATTCAGCTCTTTTATAACATGTTTGAACTAAGGCTGTAATGATGTCAGGAGCTGAGTGATCCTGACAGTGGCCAAACTGGGTGTAATGAAGAAGGCTATTACTTGGCATATACCGCTTGATAACACTGTTGATGACACCTTTCATCACTTTGTTGATGATCGACAGTAACATTATGGGGCAATAATAGACTGAGTTGGATTTGTTGTGTTTCCTATGTAAGGGACATACCTTCACAGTTGTACACTTGCCAGGTGGATGCCAAAGTGGTAACAGAATGAGAACAGCTTGGCTAGTGGAGCAGCATGTTCTGAAGCACAAGTCTTTAGTACTATTCCCAAATGTTCTCAGGTTTTAGCCATTGCAGTATCCAGTGTCTCCAAACATTTCTTCATATCACGGTGAAAATTGAATTGGCTGGTATCTGCAATATATGAAGGACCACTAGAGGAGGCTGAGATGGATCATCCACTGCACACTTCTGGCTGAAAGTCGCTGCGAGCAGCACCCTTACCTTTGCACTGGTGTGTTGGCCTCTTCCTTCAATGATGATTGGATATTTGTGGAGCCAAATCCTCCATGCAGTTGTTTTCTCTTTCGCCACCATTCATTGAATGTGTCAGGACTGCAGAGCTTAGATGTGATCAGTTTTTTTGTGGGATTTCTTAGCTCTATCGCTTCTGCTTATGCTGTTTGGCATGCTAGCCCTCCTGCCTGGTGGCTTCTCCAGTTTGACACGTTTTCTTCAGGTATATCTGGTATTGCTCCAGGCATGCAATCCTGCACTCTCCACGGAAGCAAGATTGATCCCCTGACCTGATAGCAATGGTTGAGTGGGGGGATATTCCAGGCCATGAGGTTACAGATTGTGCTGGACTTCAATTCTGCTGCTGATAATGGCTCACAGTGCCTCATGGATCCCCAGTCTTGAGTTACTAGATCTGTTCAAAATCTGTCCCACTTAGCACAGTGATAGTGCCACACAATACGATTGGGGTTATTTTCAACGCGAGGGTGGGACTTCATCTGCACAAAGAATGTGTAGTGCTCATTCTTACTGATTACTGTAATGGACAGATGTAACTGCAGCTGTCAGATTGGTAAGGATGAGGTCAATTATCTATTTCTCACCTGTTGATTGCCTCAACACCTACTGCAGACCAAATCTAGCAGCTATGCCCTTGAGGACCGATCTGTAGTACAGCTGCTGAGCTGCTCTTGTTGGTGGACATTGAACCCCTTCCCACCCAGTGTGTATGTTGTGCTCTTGCCATCCTCAGTGCTTCCTCTAAGTGTTGTGCATCATGGAGGAGTACCAAATTGTCAGCTGAGGTAGGATGGTACATGGTAATCTGGAGATAGCCCTGAAGAATGGTAATCGGGTAGGACACATCTAGTTTTGGTGATGTTTGGGTGACTGTCTGTAAGACATGTTTCTGTAAGTATGACTATGTTAGACTATGACTACGACAGCTCTCCCAATTTCAGAACTAGCCCACAGATGTTAGCAAGGAGGACTTTGCAAGATCAATAGGGCTGTTTCTGCCATTGAATTTTCTGATACCTCAGTCAATGTCAGGTGATCATTTCTTTGAGACTTTACAGTGATTGGTACAACTGAATGGCTTGCTGGGCCATTTCAGAGGTCAAGTGAGTGTCAATTCACATTGCCATCAGTCACATGTATGCCAGACCAGGTGAGGATGGCAAATTTCCTTCTCCAAAGGATGCTAGTGAACCAGATGGGTGTTTATGATAATCGACAATGATTTAATGGCTATCAGTAGATGCTTAATTTCAGGTTATATTTTGAAATTCAATCCACCATCTGTGATGGAGGGATTTGAACCCAGGTCACTGTGCTAATAGTCTAACAATAATACCACTATACCATTGCCTCTTCAAATGGTGGTGGGCAATTCAACAACTCACTGCATGCGGAGGGGCTGTGAATATCCCCATCTCAATGAAGGGAAAAGCCCAGCACATCTGACAGACAGCAATGGTTCAAGATTGAAGCTCACCAACACTTCCTGAAGGGCAACTAGAGATGGGCATTAAATGCTGGCTTGTCAGTGGTGCCCACTTCACAAAAATATTTCTTTTAAAAATAATTAAGACCAAAATAAAGCGCAGCTAGATATGGCAGATCTGCAAAGATAACATGTGCTTTCTTTGGTTGTGGGATTGCTCAGCTCTGGCTTTCATTGGAGCTTATAATGTTCAATATGCAAATAGTCTTATTGAAGGCTTGACCAGTTTGACTTGTCAGCTTTAGGTATGCCTGATGCTGCTCCTGGCATGCCTTCCTGCACTCTCCATTGAACCAAGGAACGTGATGGAAAGTATAAAATTCATATTAGAACCCTTAACAGCATTGATGTCCAGAGGAATCTTGGGCTCCCAGTTCATAACTCCATGAAAGTGGCCATACAAATATGCAGGCTGCTAAAGAAGTGTGTGGCATGATTAAAAATGGAAAGAACTGCGGTTGCTGCAAATCAGGAACAAAAACAGAAGTTGCTAGAGAAGCTTAGCAGGTCTGGCAACATCTGTGAAGAAAAACAAAACAGATTTAACATTTCAGGTTGGGTGGCCCTTCGTCAGAACTCTCACTGTGTACGTAACTCAGACTTTGTATGGCAGGCTTGCTTTTGTTGTTCAGGGCATTGCATACAAGAGCTGGAAGTAATATTGCAGCACTATAAAAGTTTGAACAGGACTCAGTTTGATTTGGCTGTACTGTGCTGAATTCTGGCCACCACATTACAGGAACAGTGTGGAAGTTTTGGAGAGGGTGTAGAAGAGATTTACCAGAACACTGCCTGGATGAGAGTGTTTTTGCTATAAGGAGAGAATAGTTTTCTCTGCAGTGGTGGAGGCTGAGAGGGGACCCGACATAAGTTTATAAAATTAGGGTTTACTGTCAGATTTTATTTTCATATTGTTGAAATGTTGAATATTTGGGGGCATGTATTTCAGTTGAGGGGGGAAACGTTCAAAGGAGGCATGTCACAAGTTCTTCATACATTGAGTGATAAGTGCCTGAAATATGCTTCCAGGAATAGTGGTGGAGGTAGATACGATAGGGGTGTTTAAGTTACCTTTCGTTAAGCACATGAATTAGCAAGGAAAGAAGGGATATGGACCATGGGGAGGCAGATTTAGTGTCATATTTGGCACAACATTATGGGCCATAGGGCCTGTTCCTGCAGTTGTACTTTTCTATGTTGTTTGCTCTATGTTCCAAGTAGGTGGATTGGCCGACATGATAAACGCAGTTCTAAAGGGATAGGGTATGGACCGTATGGGTGGGATGCTCTCCAGAGGGAAGGTATAGAGTAGTTGGGATGAATTGGCTGCTTCCACACTATAAGGGTTGTCTGACATTATTACTTTATCTTGCATGATAACTTGAGAGAAGAAACAGACTGATTTATTTTATTTCAGTTGAATTCCAAGGAAGTATCTGAAGCAACATACCCTAATTCCACAAGAGGGCAGACGATTGAAACCATGGTACAGAACAGTCAGCCAGAATTAATCGGGACTGCAGATGCTGGAGAATCTGAGATAACAAAGTGTAAAGCTGGATGAACAAAGCAGGCCAAGCAGCATCAGAGGTGCAGCAAGGCTGATGATTCGGGTCTAGACCCTTCTTCAGAAAATCTCTTTCTGAAGAAGGGTCTAGTCCCAAAACGTCAGCCTTCCTGCTCCTCTGATCCTGTTGGCCTGCTGTGTTTGTCCAGCGCTACACTTTGTTATCTTAGTCCACCGGACTTGTTACCTCATGAAAGATCAAGCAAGATTTCAGTCTGGCAGAAATCAGAGTGAAATTGGATGGAATGTTTGTTTTGAAAAGAATAGGCAGTGCACGTCACTACATGTTAGCAAAGTCGGCTGTGGCTGGAAGACAAGATGATTCTTAAAATAGGCATCTGAACCAAACTCCAATTGTTAACTTCACAGATTTAAGCCATAGTATCGTGAAGAGATCAGTTTGTCTCAACACTGGTGATACATCCAAATAGCATTTCAAGGATTGTCCTACTGCAGTTATACAAGATCTTGGTGAGGCCATGCCTTGCGTATTATGTGCAGTTTTGGTCTCCTTGTCTGAGGAAGATAATTCTTGCTATTGAGGGAGTCTAGTGACGATTCACCCAATTCCCAGCAGGAAAGACAAATGAAGAAAGTCTGGATCAACTGGGCTTGCACTGACTGGCATACAGAATAATGAGAGGGGAGTCTTGTAGAGACAAATAACAATCCTGATGGGATTGTACAGGCAAGATACGGGAATAATGTTCCCGATTTTTGGAAAGTCGAGCACTAGGGGTCATAGACTAAAAGTAAGGGTAAGACATTCAGAACTGAGATGAGGAAGAACTGAGGTGAGGAAGAACTTCTTCATTCAAGTGTTGAGAACCTGTGGAATTCTCCCACAAGAAGCTGTGGGGGTCAGTTCAATAGATGTGTTCAAGAGAGAAATGGTTTTGGCCCTTGTAGCTAAACAGATTAAGGGCTATGGAGAGAAAATAGGAATGGGATACTGAAACTAGATGATCATAACCAAATGAAGGCGCAGGCTCAAAGGACTGGAGCATAATCCTCCACCTATGTTCTAATCATAGAATGCTTTCACTTTGGAAGATGGCATTTGGCCTTTTGAGTCCACAGTGACCCTCTGAGGAGCATCCATCCATGCCCCTAACTACCCTATCCCTGTACTCCTGCATTGCTCTTTTTTTAAGCACTTAACTGCCAAATCACTGGGCACAATGGGAAATTTAGCATGGCCAATTCACCCTAAACTGCACACCTTTGGACTTGGGGATGAAACTCACGCAGATCCATGGGGCCGTCAGAGGGTGGACTCAAACCTGGATCCCTTTCACTGTGATGCAGCACTGTTAGTCACTGATCCACTATGGCACCTATTTGATCCAATTACAATCCAAAACAATCACGCTCCAGAGAATGATCAGAGGTTACATTAAGAAGGATGAAATGCAATGAAAGTGTTAAGAATATTGCAGTCCTAAAGGATAGGAAGATGGTTAAGCTGCAAGAATAGTTTGAATTAATTGATAGAATAGATTGAAATTATAAGATGAGATGTGCTATTTGAGTGCAGTGCGCACTTCGTCTATTACATACAAGGAGCAACTCATCCAAATTTCCATTTGCAGCAGTGTGTACCACCTACAAGACGCATGGCAGAAATTCACCAAGATTCCTTAGACAATGTAATGATTGTAACGAGGTCAGCCAGTCAGACATCAGGGACTATGAGTTCCAAGACTGGGGCTGTTAACCTGGTCAAATCAGGGAGCTGTGATTAACAATTGTAAACAAGACTGTCAGGAATTATGTTTACACTGAGAGCTAGCTCTGAGGGAGCGGGGTCAGTGTCAAGGACTTGCACATGTAAATAACAAGTGGCTTTGTGGGGTGTTCCAGTCCTTGTGGAGTTATTTTAGTGCTGTCAACAGAAAAGCACATTCCTAAACCAATTCAATCACTCTGACAACAACAGGTGCAGTACTGAATGTTACTGAGAATGGGAAGTTAAATGAAAGAAAATCCCTAATACTCACTTTATAAGTGACAAGTACAAATTTATTTATTTAACCCTAATAATGAACAAATTAACAGAACTGCTAACGAAGCAAACAATTCCCCCCTAACTCCTAACTATTCCCTAACTGAACTAAATTCTGCAGGTATGCTGTGGCAATAATCTCAAATCCAAATTATATCAACCCAAATAATGAGAAAATAACAGCAAACTTAGTCTTTCGAAGTCTAGATGTCTTTTTCTCCTGTTCTCAAGTCATAAACGCCTTTCTTCCACTAATCCAGCTGTCAGGCTATTTTCTCTTTGAAGTCGTCTGTGAGGAAACTTAGCTGGTAGTTCCGTAATACATTTTTTTATGGATAGTTGGTGCTTTCTTTGAGAGCTTAGCTATTTTGTGTGAGACTTACATGCTTATCCTCAGATGTTGGCTCACTTTCACATCAATTTTCAAAAATCTTGTTAGCAATGGCTGTAGATCTTCAGCTACACACAGACAAGTCTTGCTCTGTTTAATTTCTGTTTAAATTTCTAAGCTTAGAAAAGTGATTTACCGCTCATGTTTTACAACAAATTTTAGCTTCCCGCCTTCTGATTCATGATTACTATACACAACTTTGTAACACCACAGCCTTAAGAAAAAGAAATGAACTTTCATTATGAAAAGGTGGCTTCGTTAAAAAAAAACACCATTATCATGAGATACATAGTTCAGTAATGTAAAGTTACACTTTTCATACTAATTCTGCACACATTGCATCCTTTCTGGTTTCATCTTATCTGAACATTTTATTTTAAACATGTGATTATGCGCCTTCAATAATATGTTTATGACCCCAGAATTGTACAATATGTCAGAAAAGCCTGTAGCATAAGGCTCTGAAGAAACAGCCTCATATTCTTGTCCTTAAATCTTTTCACAAAGGTGAGAGAGTTGTGATCTGTATATGCAACTGCCTGCAAAAACAAATATTTATTACAATAAACAGTAAAATGTTGTAAGGTCAATACCAAACTAAATAACTCTTTTTCAATGATGGTGTATTTTTACTGGTGGAGATGAGTTTCTTTGAAAAATAAACAATTGACCTTTCAATTCTGCCATTATCCTTTTGCATCAACACAGCTCCAACCCTTATATCTTCAAGGATGATATTGGAAATTCTTTGTTGGCCATTGTGTTCACATTCCTTGGACTCACCTTCAATGTCCGATGTTGTGTCCCAAGAACATCCCTCCTGCCTTCATGGATTCAGTTCAAGTCATATTTATAACCAGTTTTGCCTCTCACAGTCTTCAAAAGAGCTCTGCCAAATGTACCATGTGATCTTTCCATGAATGGCTAAAGATCACTAAGTCGTCTATACAGACCGCACAACGAGTCATTCCTGCCACAACTCTGTTCATAAGTCTTTGAAATGTGGCTGGTGCGTTCTTCATTCCAAAAGGATAACTTTAAATTGATACAGCTCATTTGAGGTTAAAAATGTAGAAATATCCTTTCCTGTCTCTAACAAAGGCACTTGCCAGTAATAATGAATTAATTCTAATTTTGTGATGTAGGTGACTTGTCCAATTATTTTTTCCCCAGTCTTGGAGTATGTATTCACATGAGATAGATGACAAAGTTTATTTTTTCCAGACTGGTGACTTTACAAGACAATTCACCTAACTGAATTTTGTCTCAATGTGACAATGTCCACCAAACATTGCTTTGAAGGGATCTTCGATCACTGATAATAGCACCAATTTCAGCAAGGCGTTCGATAAGGGTCCCCACAGAAGGCATTTCAGCAAGGCGTTCGATAAGGTTCAACACAGTAGGCATTTCAGCAAGGCGTTTGATAAGGTTCCCCACAGTAGGCTATTGTACAAAATGTGGAGGAATGGGATTGAGGAAGATATAACAGTTTGGATCGGAAATTGGCTTGCTGAAAGAAGACAGAGGGTGGTAGTTGATGGGAAATGTTCATCTTGGAGACCGGTTACTAGTGGTGTACCACAAGGGTCAGTGTTGGGTCCACTGCTGTTTGTGATTTTTACAAATGACCTGGATGAGGGCATAGAAGGATGGGTTAGTAAATTTGCAGACAACACCAAGGTCGTTGGAGTTGTGGATGGTGTTGAAGGATGCTGTAGGTTGCAGAGAGACATAGATAAGCTGCAGAGCTGGGCAGAGAGGTGGCAAATGGAGTTTAATGCGGACAAGTGTGAGGTGATGCACTTTGGTAAGAGAGACCGGAAGGCAAAGTACAGGGCTAATGGTAAGATTCTTAGTAGTGTAGATGAGCAGAGAGATCTCGGTGTCCATGTACACAGATCCTTGAAAGTTGCCACCCAGGTTGCCAGGGCTGTTAAGGAGGCATACAGCATTTTAGATTTTATTAAACTCTGGTGCGGCCGCACTTGGATTATTGCATACAGTTCTGGTCACCACATTATAAGAAGGGTGTGGAAGCTTTGGAAAGGGTGCAGAGGAGATTTACTAAGATGTTGCCTGATAAGAAGGGAAGGTCTTACGAGGAAAGTCTAAGGGACTTGAGGCTGTTTTCGTTTGAGAGAAGAAGGTTGAGAGGTAACTTAATTGAGGCATATAAATTAATCAGAGGGTTAGATAGGGTGGATAGGGATAGACTTTCTCCAAGGATGGTGACGGCGAGCACAAGGGGGCATAACTTTAAATTGAGGGGTGAAAGATATAGGAGAGATGTCGGAGGTAGTTTCTTTACTTAGAGAGTAGTAAGGGAATGAAATGCTTTGCCTGCACCGGTAGTAGATTCGCCAACTTTAAGTACATTTAAGTCATCATTGGACAAGCATATGGATGAACATGGAATAGTGTAGCTTAGATGGGCTAAGATCGGTATGACATCTCGGCACAACATCGAGGGCTGAAGGGCCTGTACTGTGCTGTAATGTTCTAATACTTCACCCCCAGTGGCAAATATGCGAATTTCAGATTTTGCATCTGCTTCTTGATTCATTAGATGCTATGCCACCTTCAGATTTTGTTTAGTTAATTCACAGTGTTTAATCTTTCTCTTGTCTCAAATGCAGAATCCGACTGTGAGATCTTGTCTTCAGATATATCGTCTTTTCCTTAATTAATTTTAAAGTCCCTCTTACATTACATTCAAACATCAACTCAAATGGAGTCAACTGAGTCAATTCACTTGGGGCATCTCGAATGGCAAATAATATAATTAGGATATCATTTTACCAATTATTTAGATAATGCTGGAAATAAGCTCTCAGCATGAGCTGTGGGTATGATGCCACCTTTCTAATATTCCCTAGTATTCAGAATGCTGCAGACTTGATTTAAAGTGTTGGATGCTTAAGCTCTCCATGATCTCCGAAAATAGTTTGACAGTAAAGTTGGACCTTGGGTCTGATTGAATCTCCCGTGGTAATCCATAATGGATAAAGAAAGCAAACAACTCCTCCACAGCATTTGTTGCCTTGACATTTTACAAAGGAGTGGCATCCAGAAATGTAGTCGACACATTTATTATGTTTAGCAAGTAATGTTTTCCATTTTTGGTTTTAGGGAGGGGACTTACACAATCAATCATAACCTGCGTGAAACATTCTTCGAAAGAAGGAAGCAGTGTCGCAGGCATTGGCTTTATTACTGCCTGAGGCTTTCTTACCTTTTGACTTGTATGACAGGTACAGCAAAATTCAAACACATCCTTATGTAATCCAGGCCTATCAAAATGCGTTTGTCTATTAGCCTGAGTCTTCCTCATTCCTAGATGACCCACTACAAGTAATTCAGATGCTACCCACAATACTTCTTGTATGTATACTGCAGGCAACACAGTCTGGTGTGCTTTCGTCCACTTTTCCTCTGTGTTAAGCTCTCTATGTTTTCATTTCCACCTTAAGACTCTATCCATCCGTCATAATATCCTGGAATGCTTTTTGAGTAGGCTTGATGATATAAACCATTTATTGCCTCATCTTTTTGTTGTAACTCGTGCAATCTTCCAGAACTAAAGATCTCTGCCTGATCGTCTACCTGTTCAGGTTTTCCCTTTAACATTTCATCCCACAGGGTGATAGGTAACTGGACCTCAACTCTTCAATCTCTCTCTTTTGATTTTTCTTTTTGCTGTAACTTATGTCTATGGGATCTTGTTATTGCACAGTCTAGAAAATCCCACCATATTTTTTTTCTAACTCCTCAATTCCGTGATTTACCTTCAGCTTCTCCACTACAAGGGGTATCATTCCCAATTTAATCCAACTAGTTCATTTCCAAGAACAAGATAACAAAGTGTGGGGCTGGATGAACACAGCAGGCCAAGCAGCATCTTAGGAGCATAAAAGCTGATGTTTCAGGCCTAGACCCTTCATCCAGCCCCACACTTTGTTATCTTGGATTCTCCAACATCTGCAGTCCCCATTATCTCTGATCATCTCCAAGAACAATATGTTTTCCTGGAATTGACACTCTTTCAATGACTTCCACTGCCACTTTCTGAATCCTGATTGGACTTTCAAACCTGATCTTACACAGGGAAACGGTAAATTTCGCTCTATTTATTCCACAGATTATCACTCTCTCAGGTAACATTCACAAGGAATGTAAAGACTTCCATCTCTTACTGTTGGAGACTGACAATTCCTGTTTCTCTCAATATTTTAACTTCTTTACTTTCTCCCTCTTTCTTCCTTGTTTAAACCTCACTAACAGAGATAGTCTTTTTGAGATTGGGCACCATCTCACTATCTAACGTGTGACTATGCTGTGGACTTTCCCGCAGCTTCTCGACTCCTTTTGGCATTTCCTTCAACAATTCAAAGAATCTCATTGGTTTAGCCTCTTCTAGCACATCCTTTTTTCTCCCAGTGGTTTTTCTTAAACCAATGACACTGTGACTTTGTGTCCTGCACCATTGCAGTGAAAACATCTGATGCCTTTCATCTATTTTTCACCCCCTTGGGTTTCCGTTTTCACCTGTGGTAAACTCTTCCCAGTGTGAGCAACTTTTTGTAGCTTTTTTTTTTCTCTCTGTTTATACCTCTCACAGAACGAAAGTGCTGTCTGAAGAAAAATGTTGATTTATACGCTAATGTTTAATCATTTTCCACTTCAGTAGCTCTTCTCACTGTTGGGACATGAGTTTTTATCATCTCTGAAAGTCAGTTTTCAAACTCTTCTGCCAGAATAATCTGTCTAAGAGCCTCATGTGTCCTTTCTGTCTTTAATGCTCACCCATCTATCGAAGTTGCTCTGTTTAATTCTTTCAAAATTGGCAAAACTCTGACATAGTTCCTTCCATATATTTCTGAAGCATTGTAGACACACTTCTGGTACCAATTCGTAGGCACTCAAAAATAACCTGTTTCACTCATTCATCATGTGCTGACACCTCCCCTGACAGTGCTGCAAACATTTTGTGACCACTGCCTACCAACTTCTTCTGAATTAACACTACCTACACAGTCTCCTGGCAATTCATCCACCTAACCAATTTCTCAAGCTAAATTTCTTACAAAGAAAAGTTGAATCTTATTGATCGAATTTTGGTAATGTGTCAACATATTACTATTTATCCCCACCAGTCGATAGAACATAGAACAATACAGTGCAGAACAGGCCCTTCGGCCCCAGATGTTGCGCTGACCTGTGAACTAATCTAAGCCCCCCGCCTACACTATCCCATCATTTTCCATTTCCTATTGACTGCGGTGAGTTTGTTCATCTTCACTTCTATCTTAAATCTACTTCCTTCAAATTCCAACTTCTTATTTTGCAATGCAAACATTATTTAGCTTTGTTCTGTCTCTTTTTCCCTTTCCCTCTCTCTTTCTTTTTCCCTTTTTTCTCTTTCTCATTTTCTTTCCCTCTGTTCTCTTTCTTTTTCCATCGCTTCTATCTTTCATTTTGCTTTTCCTTTGCTTGCAACTGTAATTCAAACTGTTTGCGTTCTCTTTCATTCTTTACATCCAATTTTCTTTATTGTCACTTTCTTCATTAGCTTACCTGAACTTCCCTGTGTCTCTGCTATACCCAAATGCTTGACGAACTCCAGTATAATTTCAGTTTTATGTTAATCCCTAGTTAAGCCAATTTCTATTCTGCTTGCTAAATCTAAAAGTATGTCCTTCTAGTTTTGTTTTCTAAACTTTCTTGACAAACTTGGGAAGTATCCCAGAATCTCTTTGAAAATGTTAAGAGCCACTTGTTTTATTTCTGACCTAACCAATCTCAAATAACTAAAATTCAACAGACATTTTTTTTTCTCACCGAAGTTTTATTTGGAGACCTAGGATACTAATCCCCAAGTCTACTTAAATCTATCCCGATGCCTTAATATCCATTTACATCGTACAGAAAGATCTGGCCAAATCCAGGTCTAGAGCCCCCACCCTGTTACAGAGAAGGGGAGGTTAAATGAAAGAAGATCCCTGATACTCACTTTATGTGCAACAAGGAACAATTTATTTGTTTAATCCTAGCAATGAACAAATTGACACAACTACTAACAAATAGACCAAACCCCTTCCCCGCCTCTTCCCCCAACTCCACTCCTAAATAAATTCGACTGATGTGCTCTTCCAATAACGACAAGTCCCACTTTTAAAATCCAAGTTAGAAGAAAATAAATTAAAACTTAGTCTGTCAAATCCCACATGGCTTTCTTCTGCTGTTCTCAAGTCAGAAACTCCTTTCTTTAGTGGGTCCAGCTGTCAGGGTTGTTTTCTCTGTGAAATCTTTTGCGAGGACTCTTAGCTGGAAGAGCTGTGTTTTTTTATGGATAAATGTTACTTTCTTAGGGAGTTTGCTGATTCCATGTGAAAGCTAAATACTCGTTTCTCAGATTGCAGTTCACACTCACACCAATTTTCAGAATCCCTCTCCTTATATAACTTGTATGACATATCATTATTCTGACGATGGCTTTGCTCCAAAGCTGTCAAATACTTCAGGTTTTAATTCAATTGACCTTCAACTGCTAATAGCTTGGTTTAAATTGATTGGCTGATTCCAGCTAGTTGCCAGAACATCAAAATGAGCCGAACATTTGCAATCACACAGCCGATTGATACATGGTTCAATTTTAGAACTGGCTGTACATCTTCAGCGACTTGCAGATACATGTTTTTCTATGTTAATCTTCAAGCTTAGAAAAGCACTTTATCTCTTAAAAACACCATGTGCTCTTTTCTCTCATCATTTCTCTACAAACAAATTGTAGCTTTCAAATTCTAACAAATTTCTAGTTCCTCTATGCAACTTTGTAACACTGGAAGACTGGAGGCTGGCTTACATTGGTGCTACTATTTAATAACAGTGGTAAGGAAAAGCAAGGGAGCTATATACCTCTGAACCTGACATCCGTGGTAGGCAAGTTGTTGTAGGGGACCCTGAGGTACAGCATCTACATGTATTAAGAAAGGTATGGACAGCTTGAGGGTAGTCAAGCGGGCTTTGTGTGTGGGAAATTGTGTCTCACTGTCTTAGTTGAGTTTTTTCTTAAAATGTAACAAAGCAGGTGAATGAAAGCAAAGCAATGGGTCTGATCTGCATGGACTTAGGTAAAATGTTTGGCAAGGCCTCTCATAGTAGACTGTTTAGCAAGGTTAGATCACATGTGATTGAGGGACAAATAGCTCAAAGGTAGGAGACAGATGATGGAGGTAGGGGCGTGTGACCCAGCGGTGTTCTTGTAGTGCTGGATCCACTGTTTTTCATTATTTATATCAATGATTTCAATGTGAATTTTGAAGGCACATCAGTAAGTTTGCAGATTATACCAAAATTGATGATGTGGTGGGCAATGAAGAAGATGACTTTAGAGTAAAATGGGGCCTTGAATATATGAACCAACGGGTTGAGGAATGGCGGATGGAGATTAATTTAGATCAGGGCAGGACCTATATACATGATAAGGTACTGGGAAGCATTGCTGAACAAAGAGGCTTTAGAGCGCAGGTTTATATTTCCTTGAAAATGGAGCAACAGGTAGACAGGATAGCGAAGAAAGCATTGGTATGCTTACCTTTATTGGTCAGTGGATTGAGTGTACCATTTCGGAGAACATGTTGCGGCTTTACAGGACATTGGTTAGACAAATTTTGGAATACTGCATTCAATTCTGCTCTCCCTGCTGTGGAAAAGATGTTGTGAGACTTGGAAAGGTTCAGGAAATATTTCCAAGGATGTTGCCAGGGTCGTGGGGTTTGAGTTGTAACAAAAGGCTGAATAGGCTGGGACTATTTTCTCTGGAGCGTCGGAAACTGATGGGTGACCTTATAGAAGTCAATAAAATCATATGAGGCATGGGTAAGATGAATTGCCAAGGCCTTTTTTACCCGGGCCTTGGGGGAGACCAAAACAGGAGGGCAATTTTTTAAGCAGCGAAGAGAAGGATTCAAAAAAGTCCCTTTTACACATACTGTGATGAGTGTATGGAATGTGCTGCCAGAGAAAGTGTTGGATGCTGGTACAATTGCAACATTTAAGAGGCATCTGGAGGGCTGTATGAATGTGAAGGATGGAGAGAGATTTGGGGAAAATGTTAGCAAATTCGACTAGATTAATTTTAGATATCTGTTCGAAATGGATGAGTTGATCCAAAGGGTTTGTTCCCATGCAGTAGAGCCCTATGACTCTCTACCAATCGTCTTTCAGTTAGGGTAAGCACTTATGGCATTATGTGAAGTTTGAATCATTTGACCTTGCCATGCTAGTACGTGGGAAGATTTTTTTTTTTCTGTTTGAATGATACTGGGGGCAGATGAAAAGCAACAAGACTTCTCCTGACTGGATATGGACTGCGACATTTCAGTTATTAAGAAAGTTACTTTCCCTGAGGCACCAGACTCTAAAATCTTTCAAGAGTTGATGGATTTAGTTAAGAAATGTTACGTCCCCAAATTTCTTCTAGTTCTGGAACACTGTTGATTTAATTTGGCAAATCAAGATCCAGAAGAATCCTTAACAGGAGATCGCAGTGCGTCAGGCAGCATCCCTGGAGGGAAGGCAAGCTAAAGTTTCTCATCTGGATGACTCTTCATCATAGAAGTGAACACCCTGGACAGTCTGTCTGAGCTTGGAGAACACCACTTGAGTGAAGGCCATTGCATAGCTCACTCAGGTGTATCCTGAACAAACTGTCTCTATGTCAGTCCACAGAAAACACCCCAAACAAAGCCTTGGCCAAAAGGTTAAACATTTCAGAGGTACAAAGAACTGAAAACGCTGGAGAATCTGAGATAACAAGGCGTAGAGCTGGATGAACACAGCAGGCCAAGCAGCATCAGAGGAGCAGGAATGCTAACGTTTCAGGCCTGGACCCTTCTTCAGAAATTCTTCAGATTAAACATGTCTTCAGGATTCAGGCCGGCAAGCAATTATTGCTTGCTACCAGTGTGTAGATTTAAGATAGCAAAAGAGCTGCACTGGGCCTGAATTGAGTAAGAGAATTTACAGGCCAGCATCCAGGAGAGTGGACACCATTTAAAGCCCACCTATGTGGTTTGGAACAGTTAATTTGCCTCACAATGTGCAAATCAGAGCCAATCAAAACAAACATTTCATTATATGATCGCCCGGCTCTAATGGCGGTCAATACCGGTGTGGCTAGTTCAGTGACAGCAGAGCCAGTCTTTATTAAAGTTCCCTCTGGACTCTTGCACTTCAGATTCAACAGAATCTCGGATAGACCTATACCAGGGAACCTTTACAGTTTTACAATGTAACTTCTGTTCCAGTCTCTTCTGAGAAGCAGCTGGTTCAGTTAACAGTGAATGAAGTGAAAGGCTTGGGCCCAAGATTGTGGGGTGAAACTGGTTGAGAAAATTTCATCTAGATTGGTTCAATATTTTGTGACTGGGAAATGACCGTCTGCATGAAGTCCAGGTTAAATTACCAGATTTTTTTGCAGCAAGATCCAGGGGCTATCGTTGGAGATAAGGTCTCCTTGCATGTTGCACCAACAAGCAATTCCACCATTTTGCAGGTCTCGCCCGATGCCGTTTGCCTTACCTCCAAAAGTGGAGGCAGAAATCAGAAGGCCGGAAAGCAAATGACCCAACAAACCTCTGATGAAGGGTCTAGGCCCGAAACATCAGCTATTGCGCTCCTGAGATGCTGCTTGGCCTGCTGTGTTCATCCAGCCCCACACTTTGTTATCTTGCACTCAACAAACCAGCCCAGTTTGTGGAATGGGCAGGTCCAGTTGGAATGATTGTGAAGCCCAAAGTGTCAGCTCACCTTTGTGGAGATTTTAAATGCATGGTAAACCAATTTTCGCAGCTGGATGAATACCCAATCCCTCACATAAAATATTAGTAGACAAAGATGACAGAGAGATGTTCATCTAAAAGCTGAAGATGAGCCATAATTACTTGCAATTGTGATTAGATGAGACTTCCTAGAATAATGCCACAATTAATATCCATAAGGATTTTTACTGATATATAACACTGCCATCTGGGATATTACCAGCCTGTATAATTTTTCAGTGGACAATGGTCAACATTGCACAAGGTCTCCACCAGTTTGCCGTTTGTCGAGATGATGCGCTTATAATAGGGGAGACAGACTAATAAGGAGTACAGAGGGAACTTAGACATAGTCCTTAGATGTTTATCCCAGGTGGGTAAGTGTCTTAGAGAGGAAAAAAAATGTATGTTTCAGGCAGCCCAAGTGACTTATTTGGGCCATACAGTCAACAAGACAGGGTTACGTCTGTAGGAAGTTAGAGTGTAGGTGATCAAATGTCCCTCAGCTCCCATAGCAGTATTGGAGCTAATATCTTTCTTTTGAATGGTGAACAATTGCTGAAAGTTTATATATAACATGCTTTTCATCCCAGCATCTTTCGCATCAACTTTTAAAAAATGATTCAGTCTTGGAAAAGGCCATGTAGTTGGACCAAAGCTTTCAGAGAAGAAGCAACAATGATCCCCCAAGCTACTGGTACACTACGATACCAATCAGCATTTGCAAGAAAAAAAATGTTCTCGTTCTGGCAAAAAACTGAAATTTCTGACAAGGATGGGAGAAACTAGAAGCTGTCACAAACAGAATTAAACCCTTTTTTTTGGAACCAGTGAGACCAGATCACAGCTAAGGACAGCATTTTACAATGGGGAGCAAGGCGGATTGACTTGAGTGAATGTCGATGCCACGAGCCTGGCTAAATTCCACCAGGCCCATCCAGGGGTTTCTAAAATGAAGATGTTGGTGAGAAGTTATGTCTGGTGGCCAGGGTTTGATGCAGGCATAGCTGTGGTGGTGGGACAGTACCCAGAGTGTCAGCAAGGACAAAACCGAGTGCCAGTCGGCCCCTAATATTGATGGGAAAGCTAGGCAAATCCAGGGTGCAGTTATATGTCACCTGTGTGCAAGGGTTTTCATGGGCTCAATGCTCTGAGTCATTGTCGATGCATGGAGTAAATTAATCAAACACAAGGACATCTGTGAAAAACTGCATGCACCTTTTGAAGTATAGGGACTCCTGGATGTGTTAGTCATAGAACACAGAACATTATAGCACGTACAGGCCCTTCGGCCCTCGATGTTGTGCCGACCTGTCATACCAATCTGAAGACCATCTAACCTACCCTATTCCATGTACGTCAATATGCTTATCCAATGACGATGTAAATGTACATAAAGTTGGCGAATCTATGACCATGCAGGCAAAGAGTGCCATACCCTTACTACTCTCTGAGTAAAGAAAGCACCTCTGACATCTATCCTATATCTTTCACCCCTCAATTGAAAGCTATGCCCCCTCGTGCTCGCCGTCACCATCTGAGGAAAAAGGCTCTCCCTATCCACCGTATCTAACCCTCTGATTTTCTTATATGTTAGCGAGTATTGAGAAGATTGGTAGCTCAGGTTGAGTTTCTGGATGTGAGTTTGCTAGCTGAGCTGGAAGGTTAGTATTCAGACGGTTTGTCACGATTCTAGGTAACATCATCAGTGAGCCTCCGACGAAGCGCTGGTGTCATGTCCCACTTTCTATTTATCTGGTAAGGTTTCCTTGGGTTGGTGATGTCATTTCCGGTTCTTTTTCTCAGAGGATGGTGGATTGGCTCCAAATCAATGTGTTCGTTGATGGAGTTCTGGTTGGAATGCCATGTTTCTAGGAATCCTCATGCGTGTCTCTGTTTGGCTTGTTCTAGGATGAATGTGTTGTCCCAATCAAAGTGGTGTCCTTCCTCATCTGTGTGTAAGGATACGAGTGATAGTGGGTCATGTCGTTTTGTGGCTAGTTGATATTCATGTATCCTGGTGGCTAGCTTTCTGCCAGTTTGTCCAATGTAGTGTTTGTCACAGTTCTTGCAAGGTATTTTGTAGATGACGTTCATTTTGCTTGTTGTCTGTATAGGGTCTTTTAAGTTCATTAGCTGCTGTTTTAGTGTGTTGGTGGGTTTGTGGGCTACCCTGATGCCAAGAGGTCCGAGTAGTCTGGCAGTCATTTCGGAAATGCCTTTGATGTAGGGGAGAGTGGTTATGGTTTGTGAGCCTGTTTTGTCTGTTTGTTTGGGTTTGTTGCTGAGGAATCGGCGGACTGTGTTCATAGGGTACCCATTCTTTTTGAATACGCTGTATAGGTGATTTTCCTCTGCTCTGCGTAGTTCCTCTGTGCTGCAGTGTGTGGTGGCTCGTTGGAATAATGTTCTAATGCAGCTTCGTTTGTGGGTGTTGGGATGGTTGCTCCTGTAGTTCAGTATTTGGTCTGTATGTGTTGTTTTCCTGTAGACGCTAGTTTGAAGTTCCCCATTGGCTGTTCGCTCTACTGTGATATCTAGGAATGACAGTTTCTTGTTGTTTTCCTCCTCTTTTGTGAATGTTATATCTTATATGTCTCAATTAAGTCACCTCTCAAACTTCTTCTCGCTAACGAAAACAGCCTCAAGTCCCTCAGCCTTTCCTCGTAAGACCTTCATTCCATATCAGGCAACATGCTAGTAAATCTCCTCTGCACCCTTTCCAAAGCTTCCACATCCTTCTTATAATGCAGTGACCAGAACTGTACACAATACTCCAAGTGCGGCCGCACCAGAGTTTTGTACAGCTGCAGCATAACCTCATGGTTCCGGAACTCGATCCCTCTATAAATAAAAGCTAATACACTGTATACCTTCTTAACAGCCCTGTCAACCTGGGTGGCAACTTTCAAGGATCTGTGTACATGGATGCCAAGATCTCTCTGCTCATCTGCACTACCAAGATTCTTACCATTAGTGCAGTACTTTGCATTCTGGTTACTCCTACCAAAGTGCATCTCCTCACAATTGTCCACTTTAAACTCCATTTGCCACCTCTCAGCCCAGCTCTGCAGCTTATCTATGTCTCTCTGTAACCTACAACATCCTTCGTCACTATCCACAACTCCACCGACCTTCGTGTCATCTGCAAATTTACTAAACCATCCTTCTACGCCCTCATCCAGGTCATTTATAAAAATGACAAACAGCAGTGGACCCAACACCGCCCTTTGCGGTCCACCACTAGTAAGTGGGCTCCAGGATGAACATTTCCTGTCAACCACCACCCTCTGTCTTCTTTCAGCAAGCCATTTTCTGATCCAAACTGCTACATCTCCCACAATCCCATTCCTCTGCATTTTGTACAATAGCCTACTGTGGGGAACCTTATTGAACACCTTGCTGAAATCCATATACACCACATCAACCGGTTTACTCTCATCTACCTGTTTGGTCACCTTCTGAAAGAACTCAATAAGGTTTGTGAGGCACAGCCTACCCTTCATAAAACCGTGCTGACTATCCCTAATAAATTATTCTATTCTAGATGATTATAAATCCTATCCCTTATAACATTTTTCAACACTTTGCCAACAACTGAAGTAAGGCTCACTGGTCTATAATTACCAGGGTTGACTCTACTCTCCTTCTTGACCAGGGGAACCACATTTTCTATCCTCCAGTCTTCTGCCACTATTCCTGTAGACAATGACGAGTTAAAGATCAATGCCAAAGGCTCAGCAATCTCCTCCCTGGCTTCCCAGAGGATCCTAGGATTAATCACATCCGGCCCGGGGACTTATCTATTTTCACACTCTGTAGGATTTCTAATACCTCTTCCTTGTGAACCTCCATCCCACTGAGTCTCCTACTTAGTCATGGCTAATGGGCCATCATTTAGCAGCAGAGAATTTCTGCATGTTCTAAAGTTGAGTGGTATTTGTCATGTAGGGAGAGCTCCACAACATCCACCATTTAATGGCCTGACAGTAAAAGCAGTCCAAATTTTGAAGACAGGAGCTTCATTAGATACCAAACTGCCTTGGTCCTTGTTTGATTGTCGACCCACCCATCATGGAACTATATGGATGGCTGAGCAGCGTGGTTACTGGGGAGAAGACTCTGCACAAGGTTAAATCTGATCTTCACTGACCTGTCCGGTAGGGTGAAATACATTAGGAATTCCAATGCCAGACACTCTGTTAAGCGAGAGAGACAGTTTACTTCAGAGGATTAAGATTGGTATGGGAAGCACAGCAATGGCACTCCATGTGTAAAAAACATGGTGATCTGAGGTCACACCCGGTAATGTATAGAGTTCGGTAGGTGCACTTGTCCTGAAGAAGAACGTGGACCATACGAAAGGTGAAACCTCTCAAAAAATGCAGGAGCAAAACTTTCCCAGCTCCTCGACAGCTTTTTGCCTCTGTTTCAGAATCTGTGGCTATCTCTGTCTGTCAAGCATTGAAGAGCCCTCAGAATCTGAGATGGACACCATGGATAGCTCAGCCCCAACAACTTTGGGTGGCACGGTGGCTCAGTGGTTAGCACTGCATCCTCAGAGCGCCAGGGACCTGGGTTCGATTCCAGCCTCAGGTAACTGTGTGGAGTTTACACATTCTCCCCGTGTCTGCATGGGTTTCCTCCGGGTACTCTCTTTTCCTCCTACAGTGCAAAGTTGTGCAGGCTAGGTGGATCGGACGTGATAAATTGCCGGTAATGTTCAGGGGTGTGTGGGCTATGGGGGTTGGGTCTGGGTGGGATGCACAAAGGGGTGGACTTGTTGGGCTGAAGGGCCTGTTCCTACACTGTACGGAATTTAATCTAACCTTTGCCACCTGAAGACAAGGATGAATTCCTTCTGAGACACTCTGGGTGTAAGAGACGAACTGCCTTTTACGACACACCACCCGTGTCAAATGCACAATTGAAGAAATTTGACCCTGTGCCAAAAAGCCCCAGGAGGAGCTCCGTAAAAAGGCCTAGCCCTAGGTCTGAGAGGATGAGAGATGTAGCCATTGTATCGAAGCCAGAAGGTGGACGTGTTGCATATGAGTTCCCGATTGGGGCTGTTAATCTGTTCCAGATAGGGAGCCCTGGCTGACAGATATAACCAGAAGTGCCAGAGGCTTTGGTCACTCAGAAACCTGGCCTCGAGGGAGCTGGATCATTAGCAAATGCTGTGTCATGGGAAGCATGGTAATGGAATACTAGCCTCTGTGGAGTTATTTCAGATGGTACCTTCCAATTCACAATTCCTTTTGTCTGGAATGAAAAGGGAAGTAGGTACATGGGAACACTGCCACCTACGAGTTGCACTCTGAGACGTTCACCATCATGATTTGGAAACAAGTCACCATTCCTTCATTTCTTCTGGAACTCCTTTGCTAAAGGCTGTGTGCGTCTATGTGTAGCACACGAATGGCAGCAGATCAAGAAGGCAGATCAGCACCATCTGCTCAAGGACACCTAGGGAGGGAAAAAAATGTTGGCCTAGCCAGAGATGCACACTTGCATGAGTGAATAAAAACAAAAAAACCTTGTTTATCTCAGAGGTAGTAAGAGCTGCCAATGTTGGAGTCAGAGATAACACAGAGTGCAGTTGTAGGAACACAGAAATTTCTGAAGAAGGGTCCCAAACCAAAACGTCAACTTTCCTGCCCTCTGATGCTGCCTGGGCTGCTGTGTTCCTCCAGCTCCACACTTTGCTATCTCAACCTTGTTTATCTGACCTTTTAGAGGAACAGGATATAGGAATTGCAGAAGAAAAAGCCTTATTGATGAAAAGTGACATTTCGTTATTGGTGAGAGGGGACAGAGTTAAGTGAACACAATTATATCTGAGATAACAAGGTGTGGAGCTGGATGAACACAGCAGGCCAAGCAGCATCTTAGGGGCAGAAAAGCTGACGTTTCAGGCCTAGACCCTTTCTGCTCCTAAGATGCTGCTTGGCCTGCTGTGTTCATCCAGCTCCACACCTTGTTATCTCGGATTCTCCAGCATCTGCAGTTACCATTATCTCTGATACAGTTATGTCTGACCCTGATTCACTCTTAAAGAATGGGATTTGAAAGGTAGATGGGTGTGGTCTACAGACATCCTGATAACAGTATTGATATGCCCGAAGTAATTAAGGAAATATAACAGAACATCGCTTTCTCTATATGACTTCATTCTGCGTTGTTATGTTCCAATTTCACTTATGAAAAGGAAGCTACTGGTTTTCTTTTTAATTGCTTTTAAATTCGGGGCAAGCTTATGAAGCAGTATGCTCTAAAGCCACTAGAGGGCAGACTGCTAAGAAATCGAAATGGAACCAGACATCCTTTCTAATGGAAGATCAAGGAGACTTCAGTCTGACAAAGATCATAGTAAAATCAGATCAAATGCTTGCTTTGAAAAGCAGAAAAACTACACAATCAATGCTACTTTATTTGTTAGTAAAGCTGACTAATGTAGCAATCTGAATTAAACTGCAATTCAAAAACACACCAGATTAAAAACAGAATATCTTCAACCGACTTCAGTTTAATGCAACGCGATTGCTACTTGATCCACTTAAAATCAAAACATTCATGCAGCAGAAAATAATTAGAGGTCCCATCAAGAAAGAGAAAGTATGACAGAAGATTGTTAAGACGATTGCAGCCTTAAAGGGTAGGAAGATGTTATACTACAGGAACAGATTGGATTACGTCTCTGAAATCGGAAAACAATGTGTTTTAATATTATGAAGAGGTGGGGAAACATTTAGTTTTCTTTTACTAACTTTCCATCATCAGCAGCAGTGTGTGATGTCAACTGGAAGCTCTGACTTCATTCTGGCAGAGATCATAATTTATTAAATGCTTGCTTGGACAGGGAGATGTAGGACACATTTAGCTCGACTTTACATTTTTGTGAAGCTGTAATAGGAAGGGAAATAATCCATAGGATAGCATTTGAGTGAAATAACAGGTTTAAAACAGATGTCTTCAACAGGACATTAGTTTAATACAGCACTAGCTATACATCAAATTACTGTTCTATCCACTGAAAAGCACAAACAACTGGTCACCAGAAAACAATGATAAATAACATTAAGCAGTAACATATGTAATAGAAACATGTTCAGACTATTTCAGACCTGTAGGATTGGAGGATGGACTAAATTGAATTAAAATTATGCATTGGTAGGACGGGATATCACTGTGCACTTTATCGTTTAAGAAGAGAGAGAAACATGTTGGGTGGTTCAATTTCCCACTAGCTGTTTACACTATTGTGCATTGTCTAAGATGCACTGCACAAATTCACCAAGGCTCCTCAGACAACACTTTCCAACCGAAAGCCACTCCTTGCCCTGCCTGCAACAGTGGTAGACTCACCAACTTTAAGGGCATTTAAATGGTCATTGGATAAACATACGGATAGTAATGGAATAGTGTAGGTTAGATGGGCTTCAGTTTGGTTTCACAGGTCGGTGCAGCATTGAGGGCCAAAGAGCCTGTACTGCACTGTAATGTTCTATGTTCTATACCTAGAAGGACAACTGCAGCAAACACATGGTAACACCACCACCTGCAAGTTCCCTGCCAAGCCACTCACCATTCTGATTTTGAAATATATTGCCGTTCTTTCAGTATCACTGGATAAAAATCTTGGAACTCCCTTCCTAAGTGCATTGTGGGCTGACCTACAGCACGTGGATTGCCGCGGTCCAAGAAGGCAGCTCACCACCACACTCTTAGGAGTAACAGGAGATGTGCAAAGCATGCCTGTCCCACCAGCAACGCTGACCATCCACAAGTGAATAAAGTAAACAATACTTTGTTTCGGATCTCCAGAAAGAAAAGGAAACAGGGACTGCAGAAGGAAAAGTGTTATTGATTGAAAGTGCCATTTCAGCATTAGCAGGGGATATGGAGAAGAAAACAGAATTTATTATGAGATAACACGGTGTATAGTTGGATGACCACAGCAGGCCAAACAGCATTAGAGGAGCAGGAAAGCTGATGTTTTGGGCCTAGACCCTTCTTCATTTTCCGAAAAAAAGGTCTAGGCCCGAAATGTCAGCCTTCCTGCTCCTCTGATGCTGCTTGGCTTGCTGTGTTCAACCAGCTCCACACTGTGTTATTTCAGATTCTCCAGCATCTGCAGTTCCTGCTATCTCTGAAACAAAATTAATTATGATTCTGGTTAGTACACAGGAAAGAGATATGACCGACTTAATGGATATGGTCTACAGGCTTCCTGATAGCAGTATTGAAATGCCTGAATTAATTAAGAAAATAGAACAGAACTTCATATTATTTACGAGTGAAATAAATACTTTTACCTTCCATGGTGACTTAAAAGCTTAAACAGTTTTTTTTTAAATTCTATTCATGAGTGAATTCCTAGAACAATACGAGTAGATTACTTAAGAGAGAAACCAGAGGACAAAAGGGGACGTGAGATATCTTGGTGAATGTGGTTAAGGAGAATCCAGAAGGCTTGTCCAACTAAACTAATGGCAAAAGATTATGGAGGGAGAGAATTGGGCACCTTACAGATCAGCAAGCCGCTTTTGCAGGAGATGGGAGAGATATTAAATGAGTGTTTTGCATTACTGTTTACTGTGGAGAAGGATATGGAAGCTAGAGAATTGAGGAAGTAAATGACCAAATCTTCAAACATGCCCATATTACAGAATAGGAGGTGCTGGACATCTTAAAATGCGTAAAGGTGCATAAAACCCCGGGACCCATCCCGGGTTACCTAGAACTCTGTGGCAAGCCAGAGAAGTGATTGCAGGGCTCCTTGTTGAGATATTTGTGTCATCAATAGCCGCAGCTGAGGCGCTGGATAACTAGAACCTGAGTAATATAATGTCATTATTCAAGAAAGTGTTCAGGAAAAGCCAGGAACTGTAGACACATGAGCCTGATGTTAATCGTGGGCAGTTGGAGGGGGATTCTGAGGGACAGGAGTTACATGTATTTGGAAAAGAAAAGGCTGATTAGAGATAGTCAACGCGGATTTGTGGGTGGGGAAATCACGTCTCATTAACTTGATTGAGTTTTTGGATAAAGATGATTGATGACGGCAGAGCAATGGATGCAGCCTATGTGGACTTGAGTAAGGCATTCAACAAAGCTCCACATTGTCGAGTAGTTAACAAGGTTAGATCACACAGAATACAGGGGTAGCTAGCTATTTGGAGACAGAACTGACTAGAATAAAGGAGACAGAAAGTGGTGTTGAGGTTGCTTTTCAGACTGGCAGCCTGTGACTGCAGTGTGCCTCAAGGATCAATGCTGGGCCCACTGCTTCTTGCCATTTATATAAGTGATTTAGGTGTGAATGAAGGAGGTATGGTTTGTATGTTTGCAGATAGCACCAAAGTTGGTGGTCTGCTCAACAGCGAAGAAGATTCCCTCAGAACACAATGGAACGTTGATCACATGGGTTGAGAAGCTAAAGATTGGCAGATAGAGTTTAATTTCAATAAATGTGAGGCATTTAGGGCAAATGGTACTAACAAAGTGACTTTTGAGTGCAGGTTCATCGTTCCTTGTAAGTGGAGCTACGGGTAGACAGGATAGTCAAGAAGTCAGTCGGTATGCGTGTCTTTATTGGTCAAGGCATTGGCTATAGGAGTTGTGAAGACCATTTGCAGCTGTACACAACGTTAACAAAGCCACGTTTGGAATATTGCGTTTAATTCTGGTCTGCATGCTAGAAGAAAGATGTGAAGTTTAAAAGTTTCATAAAATATATGCAAAGATGTGACCAGGGTTGCAAGGTTTGAGCTATAAAAAGAGGCTGAATAGCTTGGGATAACTTTCCTGGATGGTCGAAGGCTAAGCACTGACCTGGTAGAGGTTCATGAGATCGTGAGTGGCCCGGGGAAGATGAATAGCCAAGATATTTTCCCTAGGATTGGGGTGCACAAAACTGAAGAGTGAGGGGGCAAAGATTTAACAGGGGCACCGTTTTGACACATACGGTGGTACAGGTATGGAATGAGCTGCCAGGGCAAGTGGTGGAAGCTGGTAAAATTACTTTCAAAAGACGTCTACATGGGCTCATGAATAGAAAGGGTTTAGACAGATATTGGCCAAATGCTGGCAAATGGGATTACATTTATTTTGGATATGAGGTTGACATGGACGAGATGGACCAAAGAATCTGGTTTTTTTTGCTGTACAACTCTATGACTCTATAACTCAAACTCTACTTCACGTGAAAGGGACCGTGCTCTGAAAGCTTGTGATTTCAAATAAATCTGTTGGGCGATAACCTGGTGTCATGTGACTTCTGACAGTCGAATTCCAGAGAGTTTTGTTTCAAAATAATAGGCTCTATAGTCGCTAGACGGCAGACCATTGTGAGCTTGACATGGGTCCGACAACCAGACTTGCTTCAAGATGAAAGATCCAGGTGACTTCAGTCTGGCAGAGATCGCAATAAGACTGGATTAAATGTTTGTTTTGTAAAGAAGAAGCAGTACATAGATGCTATTTATTTTTAGTTTAGTAAATTCAGCTTTAGTAGTGGTAAAGTTTCCTGTTGTAAAGTCTACTGAAGTAAACTAAAGTTTGGAGAATGGTACAGTGGCTTAGCGGTCAGCATTGCTACCTCACAGCACCAGGACCCCGGGCTCGATTCCACACTCAGGTGACTGAGAGTGGAGCTTGCACATTTTTCCCTGTGTCTGCCAGGATTTCCTCCCACAGCCCAAAGAGGTGCAAGCTAAGTGAATTGTCTGTACTGAATTTCCCACAGTGATTAAAGATGTGTAGATTAGGTGGGTTATAGCGGGATGGATCTGGGTGGGATGCTCTGAGGGTCTGGTTGGGCCGAAAGGTCTGTATCCCCACTGTAGGGATTCTATGAAATAAAGCGACCGTGACAAGAAGTCAAAAGAATCATTAAGGTAGCGCTCTGGATGAAACTGAAATTTGGTAAAATTACACATTAAAACAGAATAAAGGCATAGATAGAGTTGATAGTCAGAGACTATTTCCCAGGGCAGAAATGGCTAGCACGAGGGGTCATAGTTTTAAGCTGGTTGGTGGAAAGTATAGAGGGGATGTCAGAGGCAGGTTCTTCACACAGAGAGTTGTGAGAGCATGGAATGCGTTGCCAGCAGCAGTTGTGGAAGCAAGGTCATTGGGGTCATTTAAGAGACTGCTGGACATGCATATGGTCACAGAAATTTGAGGGTGCATACATGAGGATCAATGGTCGGCACAACATTGTGGGCTGAAGGGCCTGTTCTGTGCTGTACTGTTCTATGTTCTATGTTCTATGTTCTAGAATATCTTCAGCAGGCAGTGGTTGAATGCGACAATAGTTATACTTCCCAACAGTACGTGATCCACTTCCAAACCAAAGTATTCATGGTCTCGGAAGTAATTTGAGGTTACCTTAAGAAGGAACAATTTAATGTTAACATTTCGAACCATTGCAGACCTGAAGGATAAAAGGGTATTTAAAAATACAAGGCTGGGTTGTATAAACCTGTGAAATATTAAGGTGAGAATTTAAGTTAAAAGTTGTGTCCACTTCATCTATTCCAGAATGATTGAAAAATATTTGGCTTAATTCAATTTCCCATAAGCAGCAGCGCATACCATCTACAAGATACACCACAGAAACACACCGAGGCTTACAAAGTAGCACCTTACAACCTGCAACCACTTCCAATTAGAAGGACAAGGGCAGTAGATACATGGGAGCACCACCACCTACAATTTTCCCTCTAAGACACTCACCATCCCGGAATATATCATTCTTTCTTCAGTGACATTGGGTCAAAATCCTGGAATCCCCTCCAAAAGGCATTATCTACAGCCCATGGACTGCAGCTGTTCAAGAATGCAGCTCAGCACTACACTGTCAAGGGTAATTTGGATGACAATAAGACTATAAAACATCGGAGCAGAATTAGGCCATTCGGCCCATCAAGTCAGCTCCACCATTCAATCATGGCTAATAAGTTTCTCAGCCCCATGCTCCCACTTTCTCCCCATAAACTTCAATCCACTTAACAATCAATAACGTATCTATCTCTGTCTCAAATGTGTTCAATGACCTGGTTTCCACAGTCATCTGAGGCAATGACTTCCATAGATTCATCACTCTCT